>NC_044977.1:87138324-87399117 GCF_008728515.1 Papio anubis | reverse complement strand
AAAGAAGCAGCGGAAGAAGAAGAAGCAGAAGTAGCAGAAGCAGCAGCAGAAGCAGCAGCAGCAGCAGCAGCAGAAGAAGCAGAAGAAGGAGAAGCAGCAGAAGAAGGAGAAGCAGAAGGAGAAGGAGAAGCAGGAAGAGGAGGAGAAGGAGGAGAAGGAGGAGGAGAAGGAGAAGGAGAAGGAAGAGAAGGAGAAGAAAAAAAGAAAACAGTATTTCTCAAAGAATGGTCCCTGTTTCAAAATCACCTAAGGAGCTTGTAAAAATGCAGACTCCTGGGCCCTTCTTCAGCACTACGTAGTGCAAAACTCCACAGATGATTCCTTTCCTCAAAGCTTGAGTCCTGCCACTAAGCTCTGAGACCAGAGCCAAGAGGATATGTTTGTTAAGTATTAGACATGAAATGCTGTCTGGAACATACTGCCTCATTTATCAGGACATGAAGACACACCTGAGAAGCTGAGCTATTCCGAGCACTCACATCATTTCATGTATTTTGTGTCATTTGTGAAGACAAAATATGTGTGGGTGTCCTTGAATAGAAAGGAGGTGAGTAGAAGAAACAAGCTGAGTCTAAAAGACAAAGAAGTCATCTTTCCAAGAGCCTCCAAGAAACTAATGACAAGGACTCAAGCTCGGATCCCAGTTGCTGTATCCCAATTATAAAATCACTGAGGAGGGAAGGAAGGTGGCTGCTCCAGCCCTGCAATTATGAAGTGCATCCTCACGAAGTGCACAATTTCTGCTTCCTTTGCTGTCAGCAGGACAAGAACATAGGATTATACCTGAGAGGGAGTTTTTAATGAATTACTCCCACTCTTCTCCTTCCTGACTTCCAAGAGCAGGAAAACCAGAACAGCTGGCAGAGAAATGTGCATTTGGAGGCTGCTAATGGAAAACACTCCATGAGTCCATTAAAAGCAACATTGCCTGCATGTCCCTCCACTCCTGCACGCTTCTCCCCAGCCCACTGCTAAAACACTCTGCTTCTGGTAAAGGTCCATGCTTCTAGAATCCAAGGATGACACACAGGTACAGAGTGTGAAGAAAGCCTGGCTAGGAAGGTGAACTCTGACAGTGCCAGGGTGCATCTCCTCCTACCTTACATTTACCACGCCAACAATTTCCTTTGACAGGAAGCGAAGAATAAATGCATTCAAGACAAAGGTGATCAACCGAAACAACACCTATAGAAAAAGAGGAAAAATACGTAAGAATAAATGACGTTAGGAGTGTTTACTTTGCTGAAATGAGAACAATGTGGCTGTTCTTCCTAACGTGAGGTAATGACATACACCAGCTTTGTCATGGAGACTCTGCTCTAAGACGCCCGACCTGTCTGCACTTCTCCTGAAATTTCACTCCTTGGGATCTCTCAGCACTCCCGTGCAGTGGTCAGAGAACCCTGGAAGGCACTTGGAAGGCTCCCTAATTTATTAATAACAAGAAAGAGGCCCCAATAGACTCACTGAGTTTCTACAGGTTCAAAGTCAAGCTCTTGAGGAAGCAGAAAGAGAATTCTAGTTAGTGGTTCACCTTGCTGGGCCCTAGCCACACTCCCCCACGCCAGGCTGTTTAGAAATAGCACACACTTAGCAAGTGGGAGCCTTAAGGGTATAGCAGACTCACCAGAAATCATGGGGTCTAATTTCTCTTTTCTTCTCTGCCTCATAATATCTAGGAATTTCGATAATGACATTTAATCGTTCTGAACTTCAGTTTTCTCAATTAGAACACAGAAAATGTATTTCTTTATTGAATACTTGTCTCTTTCCAGAGAGGAGTTGAAATACCTTTTAAATGATGCTGCAAAAATAAGACAACGTAGTGTAACATGGGGGGAAGGGAGACAGAGTCCAGTTATTGCTGCTTGAAAGGGACATATACTGAGACTTCCCAATCTGTCAATTCAAGAAAACCACCTAAGCAAAGAACTTCTCCCATGAGACACAGAGAGGAGGACGACTGTCATTAAACAGGGTTGCTAAATGGGGATGCTGGGAAGAGTGCAAACCTCATTCACTAAATGACTCCCTCCTGCATCCCAGCAGCAAATGAAAATCACTTCTGTGTTAAGCACCCTCAGAGTTATCTGTGAAGAGCTGCAATTTGGAAGATTTGATCTAAGCATATCAAAGGACTACTGTGGTCATAAAGGTATGACCAAAAAGGGAGAGCACCTAACACTGTAACTAAAGTGTCACAGAGCAACAAGGTCTCCAAAGCCAAGAAATGACCATCTCAACCTTTATGGAGTCAAAGGTGGTCTTTTGAGTCCGATGACAGCTCTGTAGCTGCTCCTTAGAAACATGCAGATATGGCCAGGCACGGTGGCTCATGCCTGTAATCCCAGCACTTTGGGAGGCCGAGGCAAGTGGATCAACTGAGGTGAGGAGTTCAAGACCAGCCTGACTAACATGGTGAAACCCTGTCTCTACTAAAAATACAATTCACCATTTAGCTCTTCTATCTGTTATCTTCTAATTGTTATAAGCCTCAATGTCCTCTGTCAAATGAGGTTACCTATCACGTAGGGGTGATTAAAAGGATCAAAAGAGATTGCAGGGCTGAGTACAGTGGCTCATGCTTGTAATCCCAACACTTGGTTGGGCACCGTGGCTCACACCTGTAATCCCAGCACTTTGGGAGGCCGAGGCGGGTGGATCATGAGGTCAGGAGATCGAGACCATCCTGCCTAACACAGTGAAACCCTGTCTCTACTAAAAATACAAAAATTTAGCCAGGCATGGTGGTGGGCGCCTGTAGTCCCAGCTACTCGGGAGGCTGAGGCAGGAGAATGGCGTGAACCCTGGAGGCGGAGCTTGCAGTGAGCCAAGATATTACACCACTGCACTCCAGCCTGGGCGAAAGAGTGAGACGCTGTCTCAAAAAAAAAAAAAAAAAAAAATCCCAACACTTTGGGAGGCTGAAAGGTAGGAGAACCACTTGAAGCCAGGAATTTGAGACCAGCCTGGACAACACAGTGAGACCTCATCTTCACAAGAAATATTTTTAAAAGAAATGAGACTGTAGAAGTGAAAGCATTTTTTAAGTGCATACAAATGAAAGGCATTAATACTTTCAGCATGAGTGGCTCAGAATTAAGATAGAACAAGCTCTCAAATTCTTGTAGAATAAGATGTAACCGCAAAGCTACCTAAAGTGTCTACAGTGTAATTCGAGAAAGCATACAAGAATGAAAACACTCAAGAAACCATATAAAAATATGGTTATTAAAACAAAAAAATCCGAGCAAGACTCCATCCCAAAAACAAAAAACAAAAAAAACATGTGTACACACTTATGTTAACCTCAAAGCTATCACTGTCTAAGAAACTTAATGTTGGCCGGGCACGGTGGCTCAAGCCTGTAATCCCAGCACTTTGGGAGGCCGAGATGGGCGGATCACGAGGTCAGGAGATCGAGACCATCCTGGCTAACACGGTGAAACCCCATCTCTACTAAAAAAATACAAAAAAACTAGCCAGGCGAGGTGGCGCGCGCCTGTAGTCCCAGCTACTCGGGAGGCTGAGGCAGGAGAATGGCGTGAACCCGGGAGGCGGAGCTTGCAGTGAGCCGAGATCCCGCCACTGCACTCCAGCCTGGGCTACAGAGCAAGACTCCGTCTCAAAAAAAAAAAAAAAGAAACTTAATGTTTCAGGCCATATCCGTATCTCCTCTTTTTTTTTTTTTTTGAGATGGAGTCTCGCTCTGTCACCCAGGCTGGAGTGCAGTGGCACAACCTCAGCTCACTGCAAGCTCCGCCTCCCAAGTTCATGCCATTCTCCTGCCTCAGCCTCCCGAGTAGCTGGGACTACGGTGCCCGCCACCACGCCCAGCTAATTTTTTTGTATTTTTAGTAGAGATGGCGTTTCACCGTGTTAACCAGGAGGGTCTTGATCTCCTGACCTCACGATCCACCCGCCTCGGCCTCCCAAAGTGCTGGGATTACAGGCATGAGCCACCGCACTTTGGAAGGCCGAGCCCACATCTCCTAATTGGTTTGAATAAAGGTTGCAGCTAATGAAGCTGAGGTTGCTTATGCCACCCAGTATTTGCCACACACTGTAGCCCTTATTAGCAACACAGCCTTCATTTACTTCTGCAAAGGACTTTACAGCTTTTGTTTTAACACAAGGTGTCACTCTGTTGCCCAGGCTGGAGTGCAATGCCATAATCACAGCTCACTGCAGCCTCAACCTCCCAGGCTCGAGATCCTCCCACCTCAGCCTCCTGCGTAGCTGGGACTACAGGTGCACGCCATCACGCCCATCTAATTTTTGTATTTTTTATAAAGACAAAGTTTCACCATGTTGCCCAGGCTGGTCTTTAACTCCTGAGCTCAAGCAATCCTCCTGCCTTGGCCTCCCAAGTGCTGGGATGACAGACATGAGCCATCACGTCCAACCAACTTTACAGTTTTAAAAAAGGCTCTCTCACATCTGTTAAATTATTTGACATTTAAAAACAACCAGGTAAATGCACAGGAAGCAAGACTGGGGGTTAAGTGATTTCCTCAATGTCACATGGCAAGCAAATGACCCAGCTTGACCTTACAGGTAAGCCACCTGACTCGTCGTCCAGTGTGTTTTCCGCTACAACTTGTTTTCATTTTATGAAGCCTATCTGGGTACTAAGATATTATCAAAGGCTGAAAAAAAAAATCAACACTGTGGATAAAGCACTAAACTCAGTTATTTGTGTAGTGAAACAGGAAAAAAAAACAAACAACCCTAAGTAAACTTAGAATGGCTAACATTTACTAAGCACGTATCATGTGCAAGGCACTCTTCAACATGCTTTCCATAGGTTATCTCATTTCATTCCTACATTGACTATTTTAAAAATCCTTATTATCCTAATAAAAATAGCTGCATTTATTAAGTACTTGTAGTGTGCCAGGCACTTAAGAGGCATGATTTCATCTAATCTTCCTAATGACCCTGTGAGGTTGCACTATGGTTCTCATTTAAGATGAAGAAACTGATACTCACGGAAGTCATGGGATTTATCCCGAAGGAGTGCATCTAGCAAGTGACAAGGCCCAAACTCAAGCCCCATTCTGCTTGGTTCTTTCTTCTGCCCTCCATCTGCCTAAGATAAGGGGTAGGGTAGATTCAAGACTTGTGTGAAGTAGGGTTGATTGGCTCAAGAGTGAGACAGAGAGATATTGAGCCGCTTGACTTAAAACGTTCAGCTCCTGGGGTTGAAAGAATCTTCAGATACCATTTGGACTAACTGGCATGTATCATATTTGACAGATGACAAAAATTAGGGCCAAGAGGTGAAGTGACTTGTCCAAGATCACCATGTATTAAATGCATACTAAGAGCCGGGTACTGTGTTAAGTACGTTTATTTGAATGATCCCAATCAATTCTTGCTTATGAGCTAGGTACTACATATTATTACCCCCATTTTACTAGTGAGGAACTCAGGCTCTGCAGGTGAAGTCACTTGTCCTGGGTCACGGAGCAATCCAAGCCTAACTCCAGATTCCTGTTCTTAGCTATGCCATATGGTCTCTCGGAACTCAGTGGGACTCAAAGTTTGAGGGCCGTGTTTGATGAAGGAAATGAACCCCTTGCCTGAAAAATACCAGATTCTCGAGCACGAAACACCAGTCCCTCACCCCGACCACCTGATCTAATTCACTCCTCCTGCCATATGGGAAATAGAATGCTCTGAAGGAAAGCGGCTTGTCTGCAGTCACCCGGCCTAGACTCTGAAGGCAGGCTCCCATCTCCGGGCCAGGCACCCCCCTCACCAACGCCACCGTCTCCGGTAGACCCCCACCCCCTCCATTGCGGGGTCCACCTCGGAACTGGGTCGGCCCTGGGGCAGGCTCTCAAGGGCCCGAGGGCTGCCATCCCGCAAATCTCGGCTGCAGTACAAGCTGAAACCTGACGGGCAGAGAGTACCTGCAGGATGAGACCGGAGGAGGCCAGCCGGGCCGCCTGGCCCAGCACCTCCTGGCTGCCCATAGCCTGGCCGCCAGGCTCAGACACCGGGAAATGCCGCCGCCACTCCGCTTAGTCGCGATAAGATGGCGTCACGGAGCGCCTCGCTCTCTGATTGATGGCCTTGAGACAGGGGGGCGGGGCACGAGAGGTTCTGGCCCTTTAAGTGGGCCCGGCACGGTCGGTCTGTTATGGCGCCTGGCTCTTCCTATTTCAGTAGGTCCTGCGCTGTCTGTCGCTTGTGCGCTGTCTGTCCCTCTCTTCCCCGTATAAACGAAATAGTGTGGCGAGTACTAAGAGATACTGTTAAAGAAGTCAACATTCCTTCTCTGAAGCTTTCAGCCACCAACCAAGAAGCACTAACTTTCCTGGCCTCATCTGCCAAAAGGGGAACAAACTTCTCATTGGCCTGTTAAGAAGATTCTTACCATTGACCTTTGCTTACAAAATCACAGCCACAGCCCCACTGAATTAGGCTGGACAGGAATTGTCCTCATTTAACAGAGAAAGAACTGAGGACCAGAAGTTAAATACAGCACTGCCATGAGAATGGTTTTGTGAAGTCCATCGGAAAGCTCTGAGAATTGGCCCCTGTGGTTAGAGATGAGTAAAGCCTTGGAGATGGGAAGTGACTTGTCGAATCTACACAGCTTGTTTCCTGACTGAGTAGATGTCAGGCTCCTGATCCTAAACGTATCACTCTTACCTGTATGCTAGAAATTGTGAGGGCAGAGTGGAAGAAGGACTGGAAGTGCTTCGTAAAATGTAAAGCGCCCAACATACACAGTAAGCCGTTGCTCTGTCAGCGATAATCTGTGTTCTTATTATCTACCACGCAGGCTGTAGGAAGCCCAGTCTTTCCCCAGTCTCTTTTAGGCCTCACATGATTTGGCCCCAACCTATCTTCTACTGCCTTTCACACGATCATTGCCCTTCCCAACACTATCTAGGCCATAGCCATTCCGAGTCCTTACCGGTCCTCAAACAGGCGGTGACTCACTGGCCTTTGCTCCTCCACCCTCTCTGTCCAAAGTGTCTTCCCTGACAGCACCCCTTGCGCTCCTAGACCACACTGTCCTGACTTTCCTGGCCAACCACACCTGGTACCTGCTGTGGACTAAATGTTTGTGTCCCCTCAGGATTCATGTGTTGAAGCCTAATCCCCAGTGTGATAGTATTAGGAGGCAGGGCTTTTGGGAAGTAATTAGGTCATGAAAGTGGAGCCCTCATAATGGGATTCATGTCCTTATAAAAAGAGATGTCAGAAAAATGATCTCTGTGTCTACCACTTGAGGATACCGCAAGAAGGTAGCTGTCTGCAACCAGGAAGAAGGCTTTGTAAAATGTAAAGCGTCCAACATACACTTAACAGGAACCAAACTGGCTAGCACCTTGCTCTTGGGCTTCCAGCCTCCAGAACTGTGAGAGAGAAATTTCTGTTTTTGACTTACCCAGTCTATGGTATTTTGTTACAGCAACCCAAGCAAATTAAGACAGTATTCCTAAAATACTTTGTACCCCTTTACAGTTCCTGGTGCAACCTGCATTATAGCAGAAAGACTAAAATATGTGTCTTTATTTAATCAGCCCATGAGCTCCAAGAGGGCAGAAGTGCAGCCTGCCTGGTTTTGCCTCCCGAAGTAGTGGTACAGAGCATTCCTAGGGCTTGCATAAATGTCTCCTGACACATGATTGCTGTTACTGCTGCTGAAAGCAGACTGTGGAACTCAAAGCCTATACACTCCCATCTTGCCTGGTAAAATGACCTCTGTCTTAGTGTGGAGGCCCAGAATGTGAGGTATTTTATTTTTCTTTTCTTGTCTTGTCTTTTCTTTTTTTTCTTTTTTCTTTTCTTTTCTTTTCTTTTTTTTAAACAGGGTCTCACCCAGGCTAGGGTGCAGTAGTACAGTCTTGGTTCACTGCAGCTTCCACCTCCTGGGCTCAGGTGATCCTCCCACTTCAGCCTTCCGATTAGCTGGGACTACTGGCACGCACCACCAGACTTGGCTAATTTTTTTGCAATTTTTGTAGAGATGGGTTTTTCCCACGTTGCCCAGGCTGATCTCCAACTCCTGGACTCAAGTGATCTGCCTACCTCAGCCTCTCAAAGTGCCAGGATTACAGGCATGAGCCACCGCACCCGGCCCAAGAATGAGAGCTTTTGACTGTCAGAGAGAACTGGCCTTGAATCTTCATTCTACCACTCACTGACTAGGTGACCTTAGTATGCTCAGCTACTAAATAGGGATATTATCTGTCCTGTAAAAAGAGTCATAAGGATTATATCAGACAAGTCTGGCCCTCAAGGAGCTTAAATTCTAGTGAAAGGGAAACTGAAAAAAACTCAAACAAATAAAATTTCACATAGGGCTAAGTGCTATGAAAGAATGAAACCAGATAAGATCATAGAGGCTTTGGAAGAGAGAGAGGGGTGCTGTTTTAGGAGGAGTGAGTCGGGCACCCACCTGGGGAGGAGTGTACTTGGAGAATAGAGAAAGTGCTAGAGGGTCCAGGTATTTGGCATAATGACTGAGATGCTAAAGACCTTGACCTGGGCAGCCTTCCCACCCCCATGGACTGTGGGCCAGCAGGTGAGACGGCCTCCCACTTCCTTTATTCCCAGCCAAGCAGTCTCCTCCTCCACAGCTCATCGCCAGAGAAGAACCAGCCAAGAGTTCATCATGTGCACACACTCCTAAGCCTGGCATCCGTGTAAGCTGCTTTGGGAGGGAAGAAGTGATCATTTTGCTAGGGAAAAAAAGCCAAAGGGGAAAAGCTCTAAGCTAAGTATAAAGGGCAAAGCATTCTAGGACCCCAAGGTATGGACTCTGTGGGGCTCCTGGGTGAGGAATCCAGGGACTTTTTCTCTTATTTTGGAAGTTAACACTTGGCAAGGAGGGACTGAGCAAAGCCCAGAGCCATGCTGGATTCTGGGGTGGGTGGGGAAAAAGGAACTGTGAGGAGAATCCACAAACATTGACCACTGACTCCATGTCAGGCACCTGTCTGAGCACTGTACATGCGTGTACTCCATCCTCTCAATACCTATGAGACAGGGACTGCAGATCAGGAAACTGAGGCACAGGGATGTGAAGTAACTCATCCAAGGTCATTCAGCAAAAGAGTGGTCAAGGAGGTGTGTGAACTCGGGTCCCTTCTAATTCCAAATGTGTGAACAGTAATGTTCTTCCCCTCAAAAAACCTTCTGATTGTAAAGGAGACTTAAGAGTCCCTATATGTAAGCCACTGAGAACATATGTGGCATTGAGAGAGTGGAGTCTGGGAAGGCTGCAGTGGTAGAGCTGTGGTAGGCTTGGGGGCATACCCTCCTCCCCAGCGAGGCTCTCCAAAGGTCTTGACCCTGTTGGAGATACTGGCCTGCACACTCCACTGGGTGTCACATACTCCATGGTCTTGCCCATGGAGGACTCAGCTCAGGGCTGGCAAGCAATGGCCCACTGGATGTTACATTTTGTATGGCCTACAAGCTAAGAATAGTTTTTACATTTGTAAATGGTTGGAAAAAAATCAAAAGAATATTTCATGACACATGAAAATGGCTGGCCGGGCGCGGTGGCTCAAGCCTATAATCCCAGCACTTTGGGAGGCCGAGACGGGTGGATCATGAGGTCAGGAGATCGAGACTATCCTGGCTAACCCGGTGAAACCCCGTCTCTACTAAAAAAATACAAAAATTAGCCGGGCGTGGTGGCGGGCGCCTGTAGTCCCAGCTACTTGGGAGGCTGAGGCAGGAGAATGGCGTAAACCTGGGAGGCGGAGCTTGCAGTGAGCTAAGATCTAGCCACTGCACTCCAGCCTGGGCGACAGAGCGAGACTCTGTCTCAGAAAAAAAAAAAAAAGAAAATGGTATAAAATTCAAATTTCAGTGTCCACCAGGTACAGTGGCTCACACCTGTAATCCCAGCACTTTGGGAGGTCAAGGTGAGTGGATCACTTGAGGTCAGGAGCTCGAGACCAGCTTGGAAACATGGTGAAACCCCACCTCTACAAAAAAATACATAAATTAGCCAGACATGATGGTGCGTGCCTGTAGACCCAGCTACTGAGGAGGCTGAGGTGGGAGGATCATTTGAGTTTGGAGAGATCAAGGTTGCAGTGAGCTATGATCATGCCACTGCACTCCAGCCTGGGCAACAGGGTGAGACCCTTGTCTCAAAAAAAAAAAAAAAAAATTTCAGTGTCCACAAATAAAGTTTCATTGGAACATAGCCACACCTACCCATTTGTTTACATATCAATAGCTACTCTCTTGCTACAACAGCAGAATTAGGTTGGTCCTATTGGGATAATATTGGCTAGCTGAAAATATTTGCTAGTTGGCTCTTTACAGAAAAATTTTGCCAATTCCTGGTGATCACCATTGAGCACCTGGGATATAGTAAACATTTCAATATTGAATGAATGAATGCATGGGTAAGTGCATTGGAATAAATGAATGATGAAGGACTAGGAAAGGAAGAAAAACAAGTACATAGGGCTCTTTCCTGGGGTCACCTAGTTTGGAGAGGAAGTGGCCTCTTGAGAATACCAGACTGTAATTGATGGTCATTAAAGGAGCCGTTTTCCCCAGCCTTCCTCCCCGCCTCCCATGTTTGTGCCAGGTAGCCTCCCTGTCAGGGAAATCTGACCCAAGCCACCTATTTTATTACAAAGCTGGAGGGAAGTGCCAGAGCTGGTACCAAGCCAATTAGGCTCCCAGGGCAGAGGGGCAGGGAGGGAGGCTGCCACTGGGCCAGGAGACAGGGTGGAACCTCTGGTCAGCTGGGCCATGGATCTCAGCTGGGTGGAGGCAGGAGAGCTGGGCATGGTCTCACACACCAGCCACTAGGTGGCAGATGGTTCTGGGTGAGGGCGCTGCCTGGCCAAGGCTTCTGCTTTCCAGAGCACCACCATCAGAGCCCCTTCCAGAAGCAGGACCTCAAGGCTCTGCCTCTCTCAAAAGTCCCAGGGCATGAGAATGCGGCTGTGATACTAGTCGTCCACATCTGTCCATGTAAGCACTGTGCTGGACACCTCACTTTCGTGATCTCATTTAATTCCCATAGCAGCCCTACAATGTAGGCACCATTATTATCCCCATTTTACAGGCCAAGAAACTGAGGCTTAGCAAAGTTAAGGGACTTGCCTAAGTACTAGTGAATGGTAGTGCCAAAATTTGAACTGGGTACGTACTTTCAGTCCCCTTTAACTGACGAACCCAGAAAGCGATATACGCTGATTCCTAATTCCACCTCAGTTAATCTGTGGCCTTTGTGGACCCAGATTTCACTCAACACTCTGCGGGCTTCTTCTTCTTCTTCTTCGTCATTGTCGTCGTCTTCGTCGTCGTCTTCGTCTTCTTCGTCGTCGTCTTCTTCTTCTTCTTCTTCTTCTTCTTCTTCTTCTTTTTCTCTTTCTCCTCCTCCTTCCTCTTCCTTTTTGAGATTTTGACCTCACTCCTTGTTGTTCAGGGCTGGAGTGAGAAGGATCTTGGCTCACTGCAACCTCCGCCTCCCAGGTTCCAGTGATTCTTCTGCCTCAGCCTCCCAAGTAGCTGGGATTACGGGCATGCGCCACCATGCCTGGCTAATTTTGTATTTTTGGTAGAGGTTTCACCATGTTGGTCAGGCTGGTCTTGAATTCTGACATCAAGTGACCCACCTGCCTCGGCCTCCCAAAGTGCTGGGATTACAGGTGTGAGCCACTGTGCCCAGCCTCTGGGGGTTTCTGATACAATGGCCTAGGCTCTGAGAAGCACTGCCTGAGGGCAGATCTTCAGGTACCCTGGAAAAGCTGCCTCCTTCAGTGAGCTAGAAAAGTCTCTCTGCCTCAAAAAGCAAAGCAAGTTCTGAGATCTGCCCCCAGGCTGGACAAGCCTTAGCGTTGGGCCCAGGGCCAGAGGTCAGAGCAGTAGGGGCTAGAGGCAGTGCCTACGTGAGGGCCTAGGGGGAATTCAGCACCAGGAAGAGTATACAGGGCAGCCCCTGGGACCCGGGGTCTGCCCATGGGTTGCAATGAGCAGTCATGGGGCTTTGGCTTTGCCTGCTCCTCTGGGCATTGATTTGGGTACAGAGAAGAGAGTGACCTGCAAAGTTGACACATCAGTATGTTTCATTCCATTCAGCACTCTGTGGTGGGCATCGGGAGGGGGCACACGGATGAATAAGCCACAGTCACTACTCTCTCAGGCAGCAGTGCTTCCTCCTTTTGAGGGGAACACAAGTGTGATACCAGGTACATTGAGGTGGTAAAAACTGGTAAGGGGAACTCAGGAGTCAGGGGGCAGAATTTTTTGGCTGGGGAGTCAGGGAAGCTTTCCTGTAGGGGGTGTTTTTGAAGTGATTCTTGAAGGGCAAAAGGGCTTAGTCAAAAAGAGGGACATGCTAAGCAGAGAGCACAGTAACAATGAAGGCTCACAGGCAGCAACTTGCCGAGCCTCTTGGAGGACCTCTGGGGACTTCTGATACAATGGCCCCTGTGACTGCTCCCGAGTGCAGAGGTTCTTCCACTCTCTGGTCAGTGGCCGATGCTGAGCTGGTGGTCCTGAGAAGAGCAGGCTCATGGGTGTGGATGTGAGGATGTGAATGAACACAAATTCAGGTGCATATGTTCACGCGCATGGGGGAAAGTGAGTGTGCATTTGCATGTGTGTACAGGCCCATTTGCCAGTCTGCATTCAGATAGACAATGTCCATGTGTGGGTGCATGTCTACCTGCATATGAATGGGCATGCTTGTAAGTTTACCTGGAAGCATGGATGTGAAAGCGGGAATGCAAGGTCACGTGCAGTGCATGTAGTGTTGGGGGTGAGTATGAAGGTGTGCATGGCTGCAAGTACACAAATATGTGTGCTTGTCTAGGGTCAGCCTTCAAGCTCTCTGATTCTGAGTCTGTGGGCCCCATAACTGTAATCATGGTTGATATTGTAGTCTTTTCCCCTGAGTCAGGCCTCCACCTTCCATGCATCACTCCAATTAATCTCGTTGATCTTATGAAATGGGATTACAGTAATATGCTGTTGGCCCTCAGAGGCCCTCTTTACCATTTTCTACAAGCTGCTCCTTAGCAATTGAAAAAGCTCCTGGTGAGGAAGTGCCCCTGGCACATGCAGGGCTGGCCTGGATCAGGGGTTCTCATGCACTGAGTGGGAACGGACAGTCCCTGGGGCCTGGATCTTGGGACCCAGACCTACACACATAGAAAGGTCACACAGAGGTGAAACGAGGTAGCCCTTATTTATCCAAACACCCAAAGAATTTGGGCCAGAGCCAGCTGAGGCCCCCAGCATGAGCACCTGTTATGTTTCCTGCCCCTTCGAACAACAGCCCAGCTTGGAGATTTGTCCCAGATTCTCCTGGGCCAGTTTCTCAAAAGCTACTCATAAGCACCTGCTCCTGAAGAGGGCTGTGGTCCCAGCCTGGAGACCTGCTCATTGCTGGGAACCAGGATGCCCTTCCTGAGCCCTGAGCACCTGTCAGATGCAGCAGCACCACCAGCTTGCATTCCTGCCTTTCCTCTTGTATTGAGGATGGTTTGCCATGTAAAAAACAAAACAAACAAACAAACAAAATAACGGCTGGTGCAGTGGCTCATGCCTGTAATCCCAGCACTGGGAGGCCGAGGTGGCGGATTGCTTGAGCTCACGAGTTTGAGACCAGCCTGGGCAACATGGGGAAACCCCGTCTCTACAAAAAATACAAAAATTAGCCGGGCGTGTTGGTGTGCACCTGTAGTCCCAGCTACTTAGGGGGCTGGGGTAGGGGGATGGCTTCAACCCAGGAGGCAGAGATTACAGTGAGCCGAGATGGCGCCACTGCATTCCAGCCTGGGCGACAGAGCCAGACCTTGTCTCAAAACAAGAACCACCACCACTGGGTCACTCAGAACCATTTTCCCTACCATCTGGAGATGGACTAATTTAAGCTGAAATGCCTCTTGGGCAAGTCACTTCACCTCTCTGAGCTTCCACTTCCTCATCTGTAAAAATAAGGATAATAATAACACTCACCACATGGGTTGTGGTGAGAAACGAATGAGATAATGCATGTGGAGGCATCCACACCATCAGGCACATGGAATGAGTGTGCTTAACAAACAGGATCTGTTAGTGTCATTTTTACATAGTATTTACTGCATCATGGGGAGCTGACATCATTTTCATCCAACGGCATTGGAAAAGTTAATATTTCTGGACCTCCATCTCCATCCCCACCGAGATTCTTCTGACCTTCAATCCTCCCTTCCTTTCGCCCTTATTTCTTCTCTCCCTCCTCCTTCCTTCTTTTTCTTCTTTTCTTTTCTCTTCTCTTCTCTCTCTTCTTCCTTTTCTTCCTTTCTTTCTTTTCTTTTCTTTCTTTCTTTACTTTCTTTCTTTCTGCTTTCTTTCTTTCTTTCTTTCTTTCTTTCTTTCTTTTCCTCTTTTTCTTTCCTTTCTCTCTCTGTTTTTCTTGCTCTCTCTCTCTCTCTCTCTCTCTCTCAGCATAGCACTGCAGCCTAGCTGGGTTGCGTTTTCCCAAAAATAGACCAATAATTTAGGGCCAGGCCAGGTGAGGCTCAGTACATCCCAACCCTTTGGGAGGCAGGCAGGCCGGATCATGAGTCAGGAGATCGAGACAAACACAAGCTGGTGAAACCCGTCTCTACTAAAAGTACAAAAACTAACTGGGCGAGGCGGCGGGCACCTATAGTCCCAGCTACTCGGGAGGCTGAGGCAGGAGACTGGCGTAAACCCGGGAGGCGGAGCTTGCAGTGAGCTGAGATCCGGCCACTGCACTCCAGCCTGGGCGACAGAGTGAGACTCCATCTCAAAAAATAAAATAAAATAAAATAAAATAAAATAAAAGGACAATTTAGTGAGTTTTAGTATATTTACAGAGTTGTACAACTATTACTACTATCTAATTCCAGCACATTTTTCATCACCCCCAAAAGAAACCCCATACTCATTAGTAGTCACTCCCCAAACTCTCTTCTTTCCAACCTCTGGCAACCACTAATCTACTTTGTGTCTGTTTGGATTTGCCTATTCTGGACATTTTATATAAAAGGCATCATACAGAATGGAGTTGTCTCCATCTGGATTCTTTCCCTTAGCATGCTTTTGAAGGTTATCTATGAAGAAGCATGTATAAGTACTTCATTCCTTTCTTAAGGCTGTATAATATTCCACTGTATGGATATCCTATATTTTGTTTTTCCATTCATCAGTTGATGGACATTTGGGTTGACTATTATGAATAATGCTGCTGTGAACATTTGTATACAGGGTTTTGTGTGGACATGTGTTTTTAATTCTCTAGGAGTGGGATTGCTGAGTCTTGTGGTAACTGTATGTTAAACAGGCTGTTTTCCACGGTGGCTGTACCACTTTACATTCCCACTAGCAGTGTTTAAGGGCTCCAATTTCTCCATGTCCTCACCAATACTTATTATTGTCCATCTTTTTGGTTATTGCCCTCTTACTGGGTATGGAGTGGTATCTCATTGTGGTTTTGATTTGCATTTCCCTAATGGCTAGTGATGTTGAACATCTTTTCATGAGCTTATTGGACATTTCTATATCTTTTATGGAGACATGCCTGTTTAAATCCTTAGCCCACTTTTTTATTCTTTTGGTTTTAGCTAACATTTACTGAGTACCTCCTGTGTGCCAACATACAGGGGGACAGGAAGGGGCACACAAAGCCAGGGACTCTGCCTGGGGCATGAAGGCCTACCCACCCCTGCTCTGCCTCCCAGGGTTGTCACATGGCAGCATGTGTGTAAAGGAAGGGACACTGGCCCTAAAGGGAAGGAGGTATGGCCTGGACAAAGGCTTTAGGTTTCAGTCTCTATCTGTGCAATCCACCCTCCCAGAGGCCTGCCTGACATACCCAACGCCAGTGAGATCAATACCTGGCAGCTAGAAGCTAAACACACATGGCAGCCACCCAGGCCACCAACACAGCAGGCACCCCCTGGGTATGCACCCTTGGGAGTCCCAGTTTAAACCCACCACCCAGCCAAAGCCAGCCTCTTAGTCCCCGGTCACCAGCAGGCAACTCTGCAGGGTGAGTGCTAGAGACAGTGGGGCTGCTGTGGCCTGAGCAACAGGAAGACAGAAGGACCCTGTTCTGTCGCCACTGCTGTGTGCCTTATGCATGTCCCTTGACCTCTTTGAGCCTTACTTTTCTTATTTGTGAAATGAATAGCACAACCTCTTAAGGTAGTTATGAGGCTGCAATGATATCTTGCGTGCCAAGGAAATGTTCACTGAATAGAACGCATTTTTTTTGGTCATGTAAAAACTGAGAGGGACAAGATGATCCATAAAGGCTGTACTCTTTTATAGAAAAGAGCAGCAATAAGGAGCCAGGGGCACCCCCAGGTCAGATGGAAGAAGTAAAGAGGGAGGTCAGACTCCCTGAGACACAGTCACGTTTATGGGGAGCAGCTGCCCTGAACTCCAGAGTTACCCAAAAAGGACTTCAGAGGCAGTGGCCCTGGCTCAGGCTACTAGACCATCTTGGGAAGCCCTGCCGCCTCTGCGGCTTTCTGGCCTCCGTCCTGGCTGGGCCTCAGCCCTCCCAGCCCACACCACATTAGCCAGGAGTCTTCTCACTGATCTGCCGAGCTCATAACCGAGAGGAAATATGTTTCCAGATAAGATGAAAATAGATCCTTCTCCAAATATGCTCATCATGGCTAAGAAAAATAAATAGAACCAAGAGGGAAAAGAAAGCAGGGAGCAGCCATCAGAGGAGGCCAGGCCTGGATAGCCTGGAGGGGCAATCTGCCCATGGGTGGGGGTTTAGCTTGTGCAACAGAAGGGGGTGAGTGTGCATGTGTGCATGTGTGTGTGATCAAATGAGTTTGCATGACTACATGAGTGTGCAGGTGGGACAGCAAATGTAAGTATGTAGATGAGTGTGAGTGAGTGGGTATGTGTGCATGTGTGTGAGGGTGTGTACCTGTAGGAGGGTATGTGTGCTGGTTGAGCATGTGAGCATATATGTGAGAGACTGTGTTAGTGGATTTGTGAGGTGAAAGTGTATGAGCATGTGCCAGCGTGAGGGATTGTGTAAGCATTGTGTGAGTGTGAGTAATGCAAGTTAGTGCATATATGGCCGTGTGCAAATGAGTGTGTGAGCGTGTATGAGTACAAATGTGTGTGATCGTATGCCTGTGTTCATGAATGTGTGTGTGTGCATGTGTGAGAATGTGTGTGAAATAGGATGTATAGGAGTACATATGTGTGTGTGTTCACCTGTGTTGTGTGGTGTGCTTGTGTGACTATATATGGGCAACTGTGTGTGGAGGGCATGCATGCAGGTATAACTCTGTGTGTGTGTGTGTGTGTGTGAGAGAGAGAGAGAGAGAGAGAATGAATGTGTGTGCATGAACTGAGCATGCGTGTGCATGTGTTCCTGTGAGTGGTACTGTGTGTATGTGTGCCCTGAGTCACGTGCTAGGGTAAGTGGCCCCAAAGGAAGGGAGAAGGGAGAATTCTCTAGGCTTACTCACTCATGGCTCAGGCACAGCCAATCAGAAAATATTTCAAAATAGACTTGCTTGCATTTGTCATGGCAACTTCCTGCTACCCAGTGGCCAGAAGGCTTCCTAGAGTTGCAGCTTGTCAGGGACCTCTCAGAGGCACAGAATGTTGGAACTCAAAGGGGTCTTGAAGCTCATCTCCCCAAAGACCTCATGTTAAGGTGGGGAGACTGAGGCCCAGGGTCACATAGCTGTTGAGGGCAGAGCTAGGCTTGGAACTCAGGCCTTCTGTCTAGTGTGCTTGTGCCTCCCACCACCTCTGCCTCCCGGACTGTCATTCATTCATTTATTCAGCAAATGTCTACCGGTCCCTATGAAGTTCTGGGCTCCAGGGTACAAATCCTGCCTCAAGGAGCTTTCCTCCCAGTGCAGGGAGGTGGGCCGAGAATTCTAGATCCCGATAAGTACCCTGAAGACAGGAAGGTAGGGTGATGTGATGTCAAGGCCTGCTTCAGCTGGGGGTCAGGGAGGGCCTCTGCAGAGTGACACTGTGGTGGAAGCCAGGTGGGTGGAGCCAGCACCTCACAACCAGGTATCCTGACCCATTTCCTAATCAGCCTTGTGGGAGCTGATGCAGCAGTCAGAAGAGCCCCAGGTCAGGAGGTCTCCTCCATTTTCCAATTCTGATGAGAAGTGGTGGAGAAAAGACTCTTCCCTGTGGGTGCTATGGGAATCCTCCTTCAGAGAAGGCCAAAGCTGGGAAGCAAGTGGGTCCTGAGGCTGCTGGGGACGTGGGAAAGTGTCACCTTCAAGTCATGCTCTGGAGATCCGGTCCCATCCTCATGAAAATCATAGACACCGCTGATGTTAAATAATTGTAACCGCTGATGTTAATGAAGCCTGTAGCTTGTCTCAGACATGGGCTGGGGCTTCAGAAGCATTATTGTTTTTGATCTCCTCAATATACCTTAGGAAATGAGCAGATATCACCCCCATTTTACAGATGAGGAAAGTGAGGTCCTGCTGAAGTAACTTGCACGAGGTCATACCACCAGGAAGGGGCAGACCCTCAGGGATTTTGTGACTCCAAAGACAGGCACCTCTGAGCACATACCCAGCCCCTCCTGCCTACCTGACTTCATGTCTCACTGATATGGGCGCTTCTGGCTACGCTGGCCCTCGCAGATCACCCTGCCTGCCCTTGGAGCTCCTACTGACTCAGCTTCATGACCTGCCACAAACCCTGAATATGCCTCCCTTTGCAAAGGTTGTGATCAACATCAGTGTCCTAACAGCACCTACTGCTCCCCAGGAGCATCGGGACCTTTACAAGCATGATCTCATTCTTCAAGAGACCCCTCCAAGGTCAGGCTCTATGTGTCTCATCTTACAGGAGAGAAGGTAAAGGAACTGGCTGAAGGTCATGCAACCATAGGAGGGGATCAGGTAATCTGACGCCACAGCCTGAGAGTCCCCCATGCCTTCCTCTGGGGGTCCTGGCCAAGAGCTCAGCCTGCTTCACCTCGCTTAAGCCCCCACATCAGTCACTGCTTCCTGCCACCAGCCTTGACCTACGCAGAGCTCAAATTCATGCCTCAGCAATGCTGCAAATGACAAAATCCCCGACATTTGAAGTCACTCTCGAACACTTATAACCTCAAATATGGAGATGGTAAATGCAGAAGGTTGTCCATGTCTGCACTTCAGGGCAGTGAGAGAATACATCTAAAATAGCACAGCCTCATTTTGGAGTAGGGACCCTGGGCAAGTGACTTGACCTTGCAGAGCCTGTTTCCCCATCTATACAATGGGATTATACAACAATGCCTGCCTCATAGGTTCCAAGTCAGGTAAAACCAACTTAACATAATGGTGTCTGGCACACAGCAGATGCTCAGTAAGTGTTCATCAGTTTGTTGGAAATTGGCCTCAAGTCTCTGAGGGGTTGGCGCTATTTGGAGTCTGGACAATGGGATGGAGATTTCAACTTCCTGGGTTTCTGGGGCATTGCTTGGAGGACCTCTGTCCTCAGCTCTCTTCCCAATCCCCTGGTGATTGGGCTCAGCAGGCACTGGCTCTCCCTCTGGACACTGTAGAGGCAGAGGGGCAGCAGCACAGGCCCCAACCTCTCCAGCTTGCAGACAAGCTGGGCAGGGGAAGCAATGGGTTTTCTAGCCAGCTGTGTCCCCGGGCCTGCAGTCAGGGAGGGAAGTATGTTCTCAATGGGGAAGTTTCTGCCACAAACATTTCGGTTGAGAAACATGGTGGGGAAAATCCAGCAGGCTGCTGGTCTCTGGGTGGCTCATGCAAACGACTGCCTCCTCCCTTTGTCCCTCTAGCCTGGGAGTGGTGGTAGCTTCCTACTGGTGCTGCCCTCTGGACTGCCTTTCCATTCCCTTGATAGCTTCTTCAGTCTTTCATCACTTGTATAATGGATTCCCTACCTTCAATTCCCTCTATTTGAAATACCTAGAATGGCTTCTCTTTTCCTTTTGGACCTTGAAGTCCAGAGAAGTGAAGTCGGCCCTCTGTTCTTTTGGAGATCTGCCTCCCTCACCCTGGCTCTGTGCTAACCTTTTTGCCAGCTGCCATCTCTTTTGTGGAGTTCTGTCTGAGAATGCAGTGAGCTTAAGGAAGCTCATCAACTGATTGTTACTAAAGTATTACTGACTGATACTTAGGTCATGTGGAAGAAGCTGGAACATCATGGGGTCTGTCTAGGGGAGTCTGAGGCCACAGAGGAGATGCAGCCACAGCTGGAAATACTGCCTCAGGTGTCTCTCTTCCTGCCTCCTTCCATTTTCCCCTGCAGGCCAAAGTAGGCCACACAGCATGGAATACAGCCTGAAGAGGCTAGGCCTTTCTGCCTTAGGCGAAGATCAGAGCAGGGGAAGGGTGAAGAAGGATTTGAGGCAAACAGGCCCAGGATGGGCACACTCCCCTTCTGTGTACTGTGGCAGGGGATTGGACCAGATGGTCTTTGAGGACCCTTGTTCTCTGAAACTCTACAGATCTAGGATTCTTAGGGCAAGGACATAATTTCCCTGGGTTCTGTCACAACTCTGATCTCATGAGGCCTTCTGATCCCTCCTCTATCTGGCCTCAGTGTGCCTATCTGCTCCGTGGAGGAGTTGACCAGCCTGGTCCAAGAGGGCTCTGGAAGAAGACCCAAGTGTGTAGGCTGATTGCTCATCCACGCTCCTCCAAGGAATATTCTGCCCTCACCATCCCTGACTACTGATGCCTTCTCCATTCTGCTGTCCCAGAGTGTAGTGTAGTCCTGTGCCCGCTTCTCTCTCTCTCTCACTCTCTTTTTTTTTTTTTTTTTTTTTACTGAGTCTCGCTCTATCATTAGGCTGGAGTGCAGTGGTGCGATCTCAGCTCACTGCAACCTCCACCTCCTGGGTTCAAGTGATTCTCCCACCTCAGCCTCCCTAGTAGCTGGGATTACAGGTGTGTGCCACCACACCCGGCTAATATTTGTATTTTTAGCAGAGACAGGGTTTTGCCATGTTGACCAGGATGCTTGCAAACTCCTGACCTGAAATGATCTGCCCACCTCAGCCTCCCAAAGTGCTGGAATTATAGGTGTAAGCCACCACACCCTGCCATGTGCCCACTTCTCTCCATAGCTGTGAGCCCATCAGCCATGGGCCCAAACCTGCCAACCCTGTGAGGCCAGGAGTGACTCCAGATGTCCAGGCTCCACCTTCTGCGTGGGGATAAGGAGCCCTTTCCCCTCAGAGGACTAGGAGGCACCTCCTAGCCTTGGGCAGGAGTCCCCTCGAGCCCTGCCTCATATGTCCAGAACTCCTCCTTTCTTCTTCTCCAGAAAAGAAGAATGGACCAGTTTCTAGAAAAGTTTATAGAAAGACTCCAAAAGAGGTGTAGACCATAAGAGACAACTGGACTCCCTCCATAGAAGCAGAGGTCAGACCCTCCCAAAGCTTCTGCATACTCTCAGCTCTCAACCCAAGTAGGTTAAAATGCACCCACTTCCCACATTATAACTTTTGAATCACTTTGTATGAGTTAAGGTGTGCTACAGTTGACAGGTTGTCCTAATATTACATTTTGCAGATGTTTAATTAAACATGCAGGAATTTCAAGCTTCCTGTGACTGAGCTCAGCTCAGGCCTTTTTCTGTGTGATCTCAATCTAGTCTTCAAAATTGTATTATTATTAACCCCATTTTACCAGAGAGAAAACAGGATGCAAGAGATCCAGCATCTTGTTGCAGGCCACACAGCCAGGGGCATGGTGGCATGTGCACTGGCTGCTCTTCCTGTGCCCTGGTGGGCCTCTCCCTTAGCCTGACATCTGTCAGTGTCTCCCTGCCACCTCTCCAGTTTCTGGCTCTGCCCTGGGCTGACTGGGCCGGGGACCTCAGGCCCATGGGGCTCACATCTCTCTAGGAGAGGGAACGATCTGACCTGCTGCTGGACCAGAGCCCTCCTCCTGGTCCAGTTAGGACCATGGTGCCAGCACCCCAGGACCGCTCCCTGGGGTGAGCTGCAGGGCACATAATTTACCTGCCAGGAGCCCGGAGGTAGGAAAGCAAACACCATAAATCATCAGGATGCCCGTGTAAATATTTTATAGCTGGGACAGTAAATAATGCAGCTCCCTAGACACTCCCCACCCAGTTCATCTGTCCCACATCCAGCACCCAGGACAGTCTGGGCCTCTCTCTTACCTTGTGTTTTTAAAACAAATGCTATGGCCCAGTGCTGGGCATTTTCACGTGCACATCTTCACTGATTAGCCTTTGCTCAGGCCTGGAACAACTTTCTCCCTCCTCCTTCAGGAGTCACGTCCTCCTGGAAGCTTTCTTTGATTTCCTGAGTGGGGTCAAGGTTTCCTCTGGCTCTCAGTCCCTAGGCTTCCCTATCTGGGCTCTGCTCACTCTTTGTGATCATTTCTTGGCTCCTATTATGATTCCTGGTGACTAGTCTGCCCTCCCTCTGACCGTCAGCTCCAAGAGAGCAATCATATCGCCAGAGCTGAGGGCAGAGGTTGGTGTAGAGCAGGTGCTCAACAAATAATGTTGAAGGACAGAATGAATTATCTTGCTTAATCCTTAAATAAGTCTGTGGTATAGGCATTATTATGTGTATTATTTCTATTATCCTTATTTTACAGACAAGAAAACAGGCCCAAGTGGCAGTACTGGGATTGACCTCAGTCTGTCTGGCCCAAAGTCTAACACTTCAATAACCCATCTGGGAACTTGACTCTTTCCTCTGAGGACCCCAAGTTCCTTGAGTCAGGGACCCTCTGTTTTTGCTCAGGGAAGCTCTTGACCCCTCCCATCGGCTCTGGTGCCCAGTCGGTGCTAATCCTGGTGTTTGAATGGCTGGAAAGGGCAAGGGAGAAGTCAGACTTCGGTCCTTGACCTGGGAAGGAATGCACAGTGAGCACCTTGGGAGCAGAAGGCTGGGCAAGGGGACCTGTGATCCCTGCATCCCAGAGCAGCTCTGAGAAGATGTTTGTCTGCGGAGGGTCTCAAGTCCTGGATGGAGGCGGGTGTGGAAGGTGCTCTGATGCAGCAGCCCAGACGCCTTCCATTCAAAGGCACTGCGCCACTGTGAGCCCGCGTCCCTAACCAGGCTATTGCAGCCTTGCAGGAACCTGAGACAGAAGACAGATGATACTGTCTGCCTTCTCCCCATCTTGTGTCAGGCATTGAGAACGAGGACAAAGAAATCAGGGCATGGGCAGTGCAAGGGGGGGACAGGACAAGGACAGCTTTGCACAAGAAGCCCTGGCCTGACCCTGGCCTCAATCCTTGGCAGGAGGTGGGCTGCAGAGGGATGGCCAATGGATTTCAACTGATATATCAATTCTAGCTGGTCGCCAATGGCTCCCCGGAGCTGTGTTGACAAGGATTCTGAGCTATATCCCTCCAGGCTCAGCAAGAAGCGCTGTAATCACTTAGCAATATCTGCCTCAAGCACAGAAGTGGGCACAGTAGCTCACCTAGGAATTTGCCACCCCCTCCTTCTACCTTTCCTCAACTCTCAGCAGAGTAGGGATTTAATAAAGCTTTGTGGATTCATTGTTGACTAACAAGGTCAGTGCAGAAGTCATTTGGAGTTACCATTTTCTGCGTAGATGAGAAATATGAACACATGGCCTATTTACTATTGTCTCTGCAAGAACCAGAAAGGGAACCAGGGAGAAGAGAAAATGACACACAGCAAATGATAAGTCAGTTAGACGCCCATAAGAACTTCCTAGCAGTATGGGCTGAGACCTTAGCCCAGGGACAAGGGAAGTCGCAGCTCAGCCCTCACGAGTCAGCAGAGACTGTGAGTCTCTGCAAATTCCAGACAGCAAACTTGGCTAGGGTCCAGGCAGTGAGTCTTGTGTGGCAGGAGATGGGGCGCGGTAGACTCACACACCCCCACTGGGCCCAGGACAGTGCGAGGGGCACAAAGGGGTCCTGGGTGGAACCCCTGCCCTCACACCACTTCCCATGCTGTAGGTGGGGAAGAGCAGGCAGGGACACACAGGTTCCCTCTAGGCCGGGAAGATCTGTGCAGGCTGCAGGGGAGATGGCATGGCCAAGAGTGCCAGCTGTGAGGCAGCCAGATTGTGTGCCTACCCTTGCCTTCCCCAGTCTCTCGTCTCCCCCCAGACACCCACCCGTGAGGCCATGCAGGCTGACTGCACAGCCTTCACAGTTGGCGAATGAGCTTTCAGAAGGGAAATTCTGTCCTTCCCCTGCCAGCTGCTGACGCCTCCATGCCAGTCACTTGTCTAACTCCACCCAGGCCGGCTACCCACTGTCTCACTCTTGCCTTTGTGGCTATAGGGACAAGCTGGCCTAGTGGTTGTGAAGTCTGGCCCAGAATCCAGGGTACTGTGGGTGACCATGGGCATGTCACTTAGATTCCCCGGGCCTCAGTATCCTCTCCTGTAAAATGGGACTAATGATGATACCCACATCATAGGGGCTTTGTGGGAGGCTTGTGAATTAAGGAACATCAAGTGTTAGTTCAGGGCCTGGTAGATAGTGAGTGCTTGATATGTGGGGGCTGGAATTACTATTCTTGTTATGATGTGAAGCGGAGACCTAGCTCTCTTCACACCCTCTGCAGAGTCTGGAATCCACCCAGACCCCCTGGGGAGCACAACCAAGATCCGGAGGCCTGTAGGCTGATGGAGGGCCCTGGAGCTGGGACTTGGAACACTCTGCACTACGCCTGGTGCAGAACAAGGGGGGCAGGGGCAGGGCTCCCTGCAGCCTGTGGCCCTGGGCCTGCTGAGCTTGGGGCTATAGGCAGAGCTGGCCACCCCAGGCCACCTATAATTACCTTTTGGCAGCGCTCTGCAGTACTGGGTGGGGTAGCAATTTTCAGGTTTTATTTTGATGCCCAGACAGTGCCTTTGGGCAGCCTAGCACCAGCTGCTGTCAGACAGGGTCAAAAATTGAGTTCTTCAGGGAGGAGGCCCTTCCAAGGAGGCTGACCTCTGAGTGCAGGGTCTAGAGTTCAAGATCCCATGGTCTCCGCCAGGCACGGTGGCTCACGCCTGTAATCCCAGCACTTTGGGAGGCCAAGGTGGGTGGGTCACCTGAGGTCAGGAGTTTGTGACCAGACTGGCCAACGTGGTGAAACTCCATCTCCATTAAAAATCAGCCGGGTGTGGTGGCATATGCCTGTGGTTCCAGCTACTCAGGAGGCTGAGGCAGGAGAATTGCTTGAACCCAGGAGGCAGAGGTACAGTCAGCCGAGATCACACCACTGCACTCCAGCCTGGGCGACAGAGTGAGACTCCATCTCAAAAAAAAAAAAAGAAAAGAAAAGAAAGAAAAGATCTCCTTTGAAACCAATGAGAACAAAGATACAATATACCAGAATCTCTGGGACACATTTAAAGCAGTATGTAGAGGGAAATTTATAGCACTAAATGCCCACAAGAGAAGGCAGGAAAGATCTAAAATTGACACCCTAACATCACAATTAAAAGAACTAGAGAAGTGACTGGGCGCAGTGGCTCAAGCCTGTAATCCCAGCACTTTGGGAGGCTGAGATGGGAGGATCATGAGGTCAGGAGATCGAGACCATCCTGGCTAACACGGTGAAACCCCGTCTCTACTAAAAAATACAAAAAAAGTAGCTGGGCGAGGTGGCGAGTGCCTGTAGTCCCAGCTACTTGGGAGGCTGAGGCAGGAGAATGGCGTAAACCTGGGAGGCGGAGCTTGCAGTCAGCTGAGATCTGACCACTGCACTCTAGCCTGGGCGACAGAGCAAGACTCCGTCTCAAAAAAAACAAAAACAAAAACAGAAACAAAAACAAAAGAAAACAAACTAGAGAAGCAAGAGCAAACACATTCAAAAGCTAGCAGAAGGTGAGAAATAATTAAGATCAGAGCAGAACTGAAGGAGATAGAGACACAAAAAACCCTTCAAAAAAATCAATGAATCCAGGAGCTGGTTTTTTGAAAAGATCAACAAAATTGATAGACCACTAGAGCCAGACCAATAAAGAAGAAAAGAGAGAAGAATCAAATAGACACAATAAAAAATGATAAAAGGGGATATCACCACCGACCCCACAGAAATACAAACCATGCAATAAAAAATGATAAAAGGGGATATCACCACTGACCCCACAGAAATACAAACTACCATCAGAATACTATAAACACCTCTACACAAATAAACTAGAAAACCTAGAAGAAATGGATAAATTCCTGGACACATACACTCTCCCAAGACTAAACCAAGAAGAAGTTGAATCCCTGAATAGATCAATAACAGGTTCTGAAATTGAGGCAATAATTAATAGCCTACCAACCAAAAAAAGTCCGGGACCAGACGGATTCACAGCCAAATTCTACCTGAGGTACAAGGAGGAGTTGGTACCATTCCTTCTGAAACTATTCCAATCAATAGAAAAAGAGGGAATCCTCCCTAATTCATTTTATGGGGCCAACATCATCCTGATACCAAAGCCTGGCAGAGACACAACGAAAAAAGAGAATTTCAGACCAATATCCCTGATGAACATTGATGCAAAAATCCTCAATAAAATACTGGCAAACCGAATCTAGCAGCACATCAAAAAGCTTATCCACCATGATCAAGTGGGCTTCATCCCTGGGATGCAAGGCTGGTTCAACATACACAAATCAATAAACGTAATCCAGCATATAAACAGAACCAAAGACAAAAACTGCATGATTATATTAATAGAGGCAGAAAAGGCCTTTGACAAAATTCAACAGCTCTTCATGCTAAAAACTCTCAATAAATTCGGTATTGATGGAACGTATCTCAAAATCATAAGAGCTATTTATGACAAACCCACAGCCAATATCATACTGAATGGGCAAAAACTGGAAGCATTTCCTTTGAAAACTGGCACAAGACAGGGATGCCCTCTCTTACCACTCCTACTCAACATAGTGTTGGAAGTTCTGGCCAGGGTAATCAGTCAGGAGAAAGAAATAAAGGGTATTCTATTAGGAAAAGAGGAAGTCAAATTGTCCCTGTTTGCAGACGACATGACTGTATATTTAGAAAACCCCATCGTCTCAGCCCAAAATCTCCTTAAACTGATAAAAAACTTCAGCAAAGTCTCAGGATACAAAATCAATGTATAAAAATCACAAACATTCTTATACACCAATAACATACAGAGAGCCAAATCGTGAGTGAACTCCCATTCACAATTGCTTCAAATAGAATAAAATGCCTAGGAATCCAACTTACAAGGAATGTGAAGGACCTCTTCAAGGAGAACTACAAACTACTGCTCAAGGAAATAAAAGAGGACACAAACAAACGGAAGAACATTCCATGCTCATGGAAAGGAAGAATTAATATTGTGAAAATGGCCATACTGCCCAAGGTAATTTATAGATTCAATGCCATCCCCATTAAGCTACTAATGACTTTCTTCACAGAATTGGAAAAAAACTACTTTAAAGTTCATATGGAACCAAAAACCCTCATTGCCAAGCCAATACTAAGCCAAAAGAACAAAGCTGGAGGCATCATGCTACCTGACTTCAGACTATACTACAAGGCTACAATAACCAAAACAGCATGGTACTGGTACCAAACCAGAGATATAGACCAATGAAACAGAACAGAGCCCTCAGAAATAATACCACACATCTACAACCATCTGATCTTTGACAAACCTGACAAAAACAAGAAATGGGGAAAGGATTTCCTATTTAATAAATGGTGCTTGGAAAACCAGCTAGCCATATGTAGAAAGCTGAAACTGGATCCCTTCCTTACAGCTTATACAAAAATTAATTCAAGATGGATTAGAGACTTAAGTGTTAGACCTAAAACCATAAAAACCCTAGAAGAAAACCTAGGTGGCCTGGTGCGGTGGCTCAAGCCTGTAATCCCAGCACTTTGGGAGGCTGAGATGGGTGGATCACGAGGTCAGGAGATCGAGACCATCCTGGCTAACATGGTGAAACCCCGTCTCTACTAAAAAAAATACAAAAAACTAGCCGGGCGAGGTGGCGGGCACCTGTAGTCCCAGCTACTTGGGAGGCTGAGGCAGGAGAATGGCGTAAACCCGGGAGGCGGAGTTTGCAGTGAGCTGAGATCCGGCCACTGCACTCCAGCCTGGGCCACAGAGTGAGACTCCGCCTCAAAAAAAAAAAAAGAAAACCTAGGCAATACCATTCAGGACAAAGGCATGGGCGAGGACTTCATGTCTAAAACACCAAAACCAATTGCAACAAAAGCCAAAATTGACAAATGGGATCTAGTTAAACTAATGAGCTTCTGCACAGCAAAAGAAACTACCATCAGAGTGAACAGGCAACCTACAGAATGGGAGAAAATTTTTGGAATCTACTAATCGACAAAGGGCTAATATCCAGAACCTACAAAGAGCTCAAACAAATTTACAAGAAAAAAACAACCCCATCAAAAAGTGGGCGAAGGATATGAACAGACACTTCTCAAAAGAAGACATTTATGCAGCCAACAGGCACATGAAAAAATGCTCATCATCACTTGCCATCAGAGAAATGCAAATCAAAACCACAATGAGATACCATCTCACACCAGTTAGAATGGCAATCATTAAAAAGGTTGGGAAACAACAGGTGCTGGAGAGGATGTGGAGAAATAAGAACACTTTTACACTGTTGGTGGGACTGTAAACTAGTTCAACCATTGTGGAAGACAGTGTGGCTATTCCTCAAGGATCTAGAACTAGAAATACCATTTGACCCAGCCATCCCATTACTGGGAATATACCCAAAGGATTATAAATCATGCTGCTGTAAAGACACATGCACACATATGTTTATTGCAGCACTATTCACAATAGCAAAGACTTGGAACCAACCCAAATGTCCATCAATGACACAATGGATTAAGAAAATGTGGCACATATACACCATGGAATACTATGCAGCCATAAAAAAGGACGAGTTCATGTCCTTTGTAGGGACATGGATGAAGCTGGAAACCATCATTCTCAGTGAACTATCGCAAGAGCAGAAAACCAGACACCGCATGTTCTCACTCATAGGTGGGAATTGAACAATGAGCACACTTGGACACAGGAAGGGGAACATCACACACCCCAGCCTGTTGTGGGGTAGGGGTAGGGGGAGGGATAGCATTAGGAGATATACCTAATGTAAATGATGAGTTAATGGGTCTAGCACACCAACATGGCACATGTATACATATGTAACAAACCTGCATGTGCATATGTACCCTAGAACTTAAAGTATAATAAAAAAAATAATAAATAAATAAAAGATCCCATAGCCTCCACAGACACCCCAACTTTTGTTTTGTTTTGTTTTGTTTTGTTTTTGAGACGGAGTCTCAGCAGCCTGAAGTGCAGTGGCATGATCTTGGGGCTCACTACAACCTCCACCTCCCAGGTTCAAGCATTTCTCATGCCTCAGCCTCCCGAGTAGCTGGGATTACAGGCACGTGCCACCATGCCCAGCTAATTTTTTGTATTTTTAATGGAGGCAGCATTTTACCATGTTGGCCAGGCTGGTCTCAAACTCCTGACCTCAAGTGATCCATCCACCTCAGCCTCCCTAAGTGTTGGGATTACAGGCGTGAGCCACTGTGCCTGGCCCACAGACTCCCTTTTGCCCAGTCCCTGGAGGCAGGGGCTGCGCCAGGGAGCCTGGGTAGCTGGGAGAGTCAATGAGAAGCAACGCAGGCCCTCTGGGACACAGAGTAGAGCATGCAGGAGGATCCAGGCAGGGAAGGCACGGCGGACTATTTTCCTTGTCCTCCTCTGCTCTGTCCCCCTCCCCTCCTCCCCTCAGGAGGGAAGGCCTTGGTCTTATGTGGAAAGAGGTTGGCAAAACTTCCTCTGGGGTGGTGTGGAATGAGGGTGTCTCGGGGGTGGATCCTGAGCCTGAGCCATCTCTGGAGGTCACACACTCTTGCCTGCTTGTACCTGGCACCTCCTACCCTCCTGCCCCCATGCCATGCCTCTTAAGCATAAGAATGCATGCACATGTGTGTCCTTGCACATTCACCCAACAGCGACCAGGGTGATGATAAAGAAAGTGATGGTAGCTTCCCACCCAAAACTCCCTCATCTTGAAGCAGGCAGAGAAGGAAGTCAGGCTCCAGGTAGGAGAAGCAACCCTATGTGTGCCTGAGTACTTACGGACCCCACGACCATTAGCATGGCAGGCCTGCCCCACGGTGCTTAATCATGCCCCGCTGCTCCCTCTTCTCTTGGGCACATTCCTGCCTGCTGCTTCAGACCCCCATGGCAGAGATCAAATATCTCTGGATTCCATAGAGACTTCAAGGGCAGGGTCTGCTAGTGCTCCTGGGTGCAGGGAGCCCCAGAAGTCCAGGCCAACCCCATGCAGTTTAACTTTCAGCCCTTGCCATACGGAGGCCGGGGGCTGAAGAAGCCAAGAAACATGCAGTCACTAAGGTTGCTGAGTGCTGTCTCTGGGCACAGCAATGTCAACACAGGAAAGCTGGTCTTCACTGAGTACCTGCTGTGTAACCGGCCCTCACAGGGTGGGAGTCATATATGTGGTGGCAGTGGGGAGTGATCAGGAGGACAGGACATGGCACTCAAGGGGTGACCTTGCAGCTAGGGAAGGAACGAAAACATCCAGGATCTAAGGCTCAACTGCCAAAAAGGATGGCTCCTGGAAACCCAGAGACCTGTAGACTCAGGTTCTAGAATTGACAGTGAAGGAAAGGAAGGGTTCAAAGTGGCCCAGGAGCACCCTATACTCACCCCTGAGTCTGCTGGCCAGAGTCCCAGCAGCCCATCATCTAAGGGCTGAGCCAGCCAAGTTTGCAGAGCAAAGGTCAGAAGGGCAAAGATTTATTGGAAAGTCTCCTTGCACTCATACCCAGGAATGCCCTTTCATGTGGGCACATTTTGTGCTTCTGGAGCAGACTGCAGTTGGCCTTGGGTACTTCCTTGGGACAGGGAAGCTGGGCATGTGGGCTGGTGGGAGTCTTGGGCTCTGAGTTTCCACCCCTGCATCGGGCTTGGGCATGACCAGCACTCTGGTTCCTGCCTGATTGGCTCTGGAGACCCAGAAAGCATTCATATGAATCATATAGGTCATGGCTTCATTTTTCCACTCGTTTAAAGGTGCCTGGTGCACTCACACCTGCCTCTAGCCTTTGCTCTTACTGTGTCCTCTGCCTTGAGTGACCTTCCTCCAGATCTTCTCCCCTCCAGTTTCTGCCTGGAAAGTCCTCTTTCCAAGCTTCATTTCCCATGATCTTCACCACAAGCCCAGGCTTTTGTATGGCACCCAAGGCCACTGTGAGTGTGAATCTTCAACTGGCCCCTGGGGCACCTGCCAGCAGTAACCAGTGCCCTGTGAATCCCACCCTGCAGCCCCTCAGCCTTCCCTAGAGTCAGCCTCGGATGCAGCAGGCTCATTACCTTCAAGTCTTTGCTCAGGCTGTTCCTTCTGCCTGGAGTGCCTTCTCTGCCTTCCCACCACTGCCCACTAAGGAATTCTTTCTTGCTCTTCCTGGCCCAGCACCAAGGGCACCTTTTTGGTGAAGCCTTCCCTGCTTTGTTGGCCCTCACACAGAACATTTTTTTTTTTTTTTGAGACGGAGTCTCGCTCTGTCACCCTGGCTGGAGTGCAGTGACATGATTGGCTCACCGCAGCCTCTGCCTCCCGGGCTCTAGCAATTCTCATGCCTCAGCCTCCCGAGTAGCTGAGATTACAGGCATGTGCCACCACGCCTGGCTAATTTTTTGTATTTCGTAGAGATGGGATTTCACCATGTTGGCCAGGCTAGTCTCAGACTCCTGACCTCAAGTGATCTGCCCGCCTTTTCCTCCCAAAATGCTGGGAATGCAGGCGTGAGCCACCGTGTAGCCATGCCTTAGATTTTATACAGAGGGCTTGAGGCCATGCAAGCTTTCCTGTCCTACCCTAAAATACACCCTGAGGATATCAAATTAAATCATAACAACAAAGCTGGCAATAATCCACTGAGCACTGCGCTCACAGTCCGGAGACACGGTGCTAGGCCCTCCTCTTGTCTACTCTCTACGAGCCTCTGTTAGCGACGAGTGGAAGCCAGAGAAGGAAGGTGATGTGCCCAGGGTCACATAGCTGAGTGACTGAGCTCCCTGGGGCTGCAGCCCCCAGTAGCCCCAGGACACTCCTGATTGGCCACCACCTTCTTTTTTTTTTTTTTTTTTTTTTTTGAGGCCAGTCACCGACTCTGCTGCCCAGGCTGGAGTGCAGTGGCCGAATCTCAGCTCGCCACGGCTCAGCCTCCCGGGTTTCGCCATTCTCCTGCCTCAGCCTCCCGAGTAGCTGGGACTATAGAAATACGCCCACGTCGCCCGGCTAGTTTTGTATTTTTAGTAGAGACAGGTTTCCAGCGTGTTAGCCAGGATGGTCTCGATCACCGACCTCGTGATCCATCGTCTCGGCCTCCCCAAGTGCTGGGATTGGGCTTGAGCCGCAGCCGACCCACGGTCACCCACTTCCAGCACCTCCGGTAAGAACAGGCCCTTTCACTCATGCATTCTGACTCCCTCAGCAGACTCAGGCTCAGGGGCTTGGGCTGCCCCTCAGGCATGAGGAGAGGAAGAGGGGACCCTGGAGGGCAAAGGTGGGCAGAGCACTTGAGGTCAGGAGTCCGAGACTAGCCTGGCCAACATGGTGAAACCCCATCTCTACGAAATACAAAACATAAGCCAGGCGTGGTGGCACATGCCTATAATCTCAGCTACTCGGGAGGCTGAGGCACGCAGGCATGTGGCAGCAGGGAGGCTCCAGCCCCGAACCTCTGTGGCAGAGGAAAACGGTATTTGTGGGCCTCCCTACCTTCCTCTGGTGGGCCATGGGCCGAAATCCAGGCCACTATCTGGTCCCCCGCAAGCAGGTCTTGCAGAATGTCCGCCCCTGCTCTAGTTTCCTGAGACGTTGTCCTGGCCATGTCCCCGTCAGAACTGACTACCAGGCAGCAGAACTGGCCCCACAGCAGCATCCATCTTCGGCTAGGGAAGGGGCTGAGACCCTCCGCAGGACATGTGAACACACCAGGTCTTGGACTCCTGCCTCAGCGCCCTGCAACAACCTGTGTGGCCTTAGGCTGGGCTTCCCCTGAGCCTCAGTTTCCTTGTCTCTGGGATGGATGGGAATCCCTGCTTTGCCCCAGGTGTAGGCACTTAGACAGCAATGAGGTGGCTGCCCACTCCTGTCCCTCCTCCCATCAGGCCCTGTGCTCAACTGGCAAGGAAGCCAGGCATCTTCTTCCTCCTCTCCCTTGCTCCATCAGTCAGTCCACACGACCACTGACCGCTGGGTCTTTCATCATCCTCCCATCGTGTTTCAGAGAAGCTGAGCCACCTGCCTGAGGTCACACAGTTAGAGTGGGCCGAACCAGGAGGAGAAGCCTGCAGCTTGGGCACACCTGCCTCTGAAGCCACCAGGTTTTCATCCTGACCTTCATCCAGCCTTGCACAGATGCGGGGCCTGGCCCTGCCACCTGGCCTTGGGCTCGCCTCTCTGAGCCTTGGTTTCCTCCCCTGTAAACTGGGGTTGCTTTTACTCTGCAGGTTGTCCTGATAGATGGTTTTTAATCACTCAGCCTCTCCCTGGTAGCAGGGGTAAGTTAGTTTCTACTATCCCATCACCTTTTCTGGGTAGCTGGAGCCACAGAGACCAAGAGGGGCAAGGCCCTGCCGGGATCCTGCAGCTGGTCAGAGGCATGGCTGAGCAGGCCTCTACCTGGGGGTCCAGCATCTTCTCAGGCTCACTGGCATTGTGTGTGTCCACCGAGGGCCCGTGGAAGCCTCAGTGCTGCCACAGCTCACTGCCTGGACACAAACCCGCTCACTAATGTTTGCCCAGGCCTACCCTAGTCTGGTAGGCACTTTAGCGCTTAGCCTTCTCCCAGAAGCTTCACCCTACACCCACCTGGGCCCCCCATCAGACAAGACCTGGGAAGTTGGCCTGCTCCTCAGCTTCTAGGGTTCCCTCAGAGCTGGGGATAGCCAGGGGACCTGGAACAGTGGGGGTGTGGGGTCGAGGCAATCCAGGGGAGGCAGATTTGGGGGACAGTCAGTGGTACCAGCTGCCATGTGAAGGACAGGGTGGTAGGCATCCTGATGCCCCCTGGTCATCCCCCGCCCTCACTTCCTCCTGGTCACCCTATTCTGTCTTCCTCAGTAAACTGGGAGATGAAATGGAGCATCAGACTGTGGCTTGGCAACCACACATGGATTGGTAGGGAGGCAGAGGGAGGAAGGAGGTCTTAGATTGTGTTGTGGGATGAAAGGCACACATTGCCCTCATGTCTGAGCACTACCTAACCTGGCTTAAGAGGTTAGCCAGGGAGGCTTCCTGGAGGAGGTGGTAACTAAGCAAGAATCTACCAGAAGACTGAGAGGAGTTAGCTAGGCATGGTGTGCTAAGCAGAGGGAAGGGCATGGGCAAAGGCCCAGGGGTCAGAAGTTGAAGGATGTTGTCTGGTGGGAACTGGAAGACGTTCCTATTCCTGGAGATCTGAGGCTGGCAGGGGGACGGAAGGCAGAGGCTAAGTCACACCGGGCCAGTGGCCACAGGAGAACTTTGACCTTTATTCCGAGAGATCCATGGTCAGCCTCAGGGCTAGGGAGTGAGTAGTCCTTGATGCTTTAGGAGGATTGTATGGCTGCTGTGAAGGAAAAGAATTGCTGGAGGTGGGGAGGTGGTGTTCTGAACAGAGGAGACCGTCACAAATGGCCAGACAAGAGACACTGGTACCCAGACCAAGGTGATGGCCTGGAGACAAACAAATGAATTCAGAAGTCAGGATGGGGAGTGTGAGGCACCAATGTGAGAGAGATCTGTGCAAGATTCTGCGGTGAACTGGGGCCTGGCTGGGGTGCAGAACATTGTGTGTGCAGAAGGTTGATAGTGGGGCCAGGGTAGAAGGCTCCCCAGTGCAGGCCCACTGGGATCTTGCCCAGGGCCTGGGAGTCCTTTCCTCTCTCACCCTCTCTCTTGGAGAAAGGCTTCGGCCTGGGGAAAAAAAGTTCATTTTTTCTTCCTTTGCACCACGGCTATGCCGTGCACACCCACAGAGCACACCCACGGAGGCTGTGGTTCCGCTGCTGCCTGCCTTCTCCGGAGTCTGGGGAGTGGTGGAAGCTTCCTTGGGGCCTTCTCCTCTGGATTCCAGTGGCTTGGTGTGGGTGGGGTGGGAGGAGGGCACTTGAGGAACAGGAGGGAAGACTTGGCATTTCCATTACCCCCCTTCCCTCGAACTATCCCCTACCACTGACACACATACACATCAGCTGGCACCTAGGAGCACACACCTGAATCCAAAGTCAGATTCCACAGAGCACTCCTGCCACAGACCCTACAGCCCAGCACTCAAACCCACTGACACTTCCCCCAAGTCTCCCATGCAATCCTCCAGCTCTCCCTCCAGGGAGGTACCCTAAGGTTGGAGCAGCCCACACACCAGGGACCCACCCTTCCACTCCAGCAGACAGACCAGCAGGTCTGCTCTAGCAACATGAGGGTGCTAGGACAGACATCAGCATGAACTTCCCAGATATCCAGGTTGTAAAACACGAGGGTAAGTTGAAATTCTAGTTCATCATTTTCACAAGGCCCCCCGGCAGGGTCCCAGACCTCCTCCACACCTGGAGACCCCTATGATCCTGGGCCTTGTACCTGAAGCTGAGGCCTCAGTTCCAGTGCCCACCCTGGCACAACTATTAATAAATGTCAGAAGCTGGCAGGAGTCCCCACTCCACTGGCCTAGAGTGAAGGTGTAAGAGGCCCCACATGGGGCCCACCTGAGGGCTTAGATTCAGTACCCCAGCTCTTGACCCAAATTCCACCGCTTACTCAGAAATCCCAGCCTTCTCCCTGCTCCCTACTGCCCTGGGATGCCTGCCCACTACCCATGGGCCCTGAGGGGCTGCCCTGGGAACTGGCTGTGTTTCTGGCCCCAAGGCCTCACCATTACTGCTGCCCAGGCCTGCCCAGTGGCCTGGCCGCCTGCCTAGCCACCGTGGCCAAGATGGTCACAGCCTGTGCCCGCAGAAGCCTGCAGGCAGAGGCAGGGCCCAGGCGTGTGAAGGTGGTGGGGTGGGCAGAGCCTGAGGGTGAGACTCATCTCCCTGGGGAGGCTCCTCCCTTGCCAATTTCTTCCTCTGCCCACTGCAGGCTGCTGGGCATTGGGGGAGGAGGCATGTCTCTGCCAGGGGAGCTCATGGTCTGGGGGAGATGGACATGAACAGTCCAGCTGCCTATTTCTAGTGCTGGGCACAGAAATGGGCACTCTGCTTCCAACATTTTAATTTATCTTCAGAGCAGCCCCAAGGGCTGGAGATTTTACAGATGAAGAAACTGAGGCTGAGAGAGGGCTGGCACTTGCTCCAGGTCACACAGCCAGTCAGCATGGGGGCTGCATGCTAGTTCTTCCCACTCTGAAGCCTCTGCACTAGACAGTGTGGAGTTGGGGGGTTTACAGGAAGCAGAGGATGCCTCTGGTTAGGGGCAGGGATCTGGGAGCCTCCCTGGAGGAGGACAGTTTGCAGGAGGACCATTTGCACAGGACCTCGTCAAATGGCTAGAGCTCAATGGAAAGGCATTCCAGGGCAAAGCACAACCCGAGCAGAGGCTTGGTAGGGAGGCCTCGATGGGCAGTGGCTGGGGGAGTGGAGGGAGTTGGCAGAAGTGCCCTCGTACCCAAGGCCTCTCATATCACTGGAGGACCTGGGATGGAGGGTGCTGGCTGCTCAGGCTCTGCCAGTCCAACTGGCCCAACCACTTATCTCTGGCACTGCCCACTGTCCCTGCTCATAGTCCTGCCAAGAGTTGTTGGCAAACCCTGGGTGAAGTCTGGGTCAGGGGCCTAGGATTCCCCCAATCCCTGTCCCAGGGCAAGGATTACGGAGTCCTGAGCCCCAGGCTGCTCTGCTCAGTCTCAGAAGGCCTCACAGCAACCCCCTTCACAAAGCCTGCCCCAATTGTGTCCTCAATAGACAATTTGTAGCAATGCAATGACAGTGCGGAGGGCAGGTCTGTCTGGGGAGATGAAATGACCTGTGCGATTACGGGAGATTCCTACTTTCCTTGGTAAACTTGTCTCTGTCTTCCTTGCTGTAATAGACATGTATTACTTTTTTTTTTTTTTTTTTTTTTTTTAAATCAGAACAGCCAACGTGTGTGGCTACTTTTCTAGGTTTCGGTGACTCTCCCTCTTCACCTCTCATCCCATATCCAGCCCCCAGTCCTCAAGGTCTTCTCAGAGTTTCCCACTAGGAGGCCAGCTGTAGTGCCCCGGACAACCTTCACACTTAGGACCTCAGTTGCGCCATCCAAGGAATGGGCGAGCTCGGGTCGTCCTGACTTTCCTGGGAGGAGAACAAAGGGGGCAAGGAGGCAAAGGCGCCACCCGACGGCTGGAGCCAGGTGGCTGCCAGACCCGGGAATAGAGCCGGGTGTTTTATAGTGGGGCTTGCGTCACCCGGCTGGGCGGGCGTCTCCGCCCCGGGCTCCGAAAGGCTTCCCTGGGGCGGGGCGGGCACGGGGAGGGTGGGGCCCCGGGGGCCTCTCTGTGCTGGTGCACGGGAGTCGCGCCGACCAGCGTGTGCGCGACTGTGCTCTGAGTATGGAGGTGTGTGCATGGCTTGGGGGACCCTGCTGTGCCTGCAGTCAGTCCTTCCCAGCCTGCCCACGTCGAGCGGCTGCCTTTCAGCCCAGGGCAACCCCCCACACTGTTTGCCATGGGCCAAGCTGGGTTTGGTGAGCTGTCCTCTGAGGATGTGGAGGATGGGGGGTTGAGGGGTGGGGACAGGGAGCTGAGGCACCCTCAGGCCAGGGAGCGAAAGGAAAGGCGGGTGAGGCTCATAGCCCTCCCTGCCCTACCTCCCCACCGTGAGTGATTAAGCCCCAAGAGCCTCCCAGTAGAGACCCTGTAAATCAGAGCTGAGTGGGTGGGGGCGGTGGAGGAGAGCTGGGAGGTCCCCTGGCCTCCGTGCGAGGGAATAGCTCTTACTGATGACTATCCCAACACCAGTGCCCCTTCTCCCCACCTACACACACGTTTGGGGGCGGGGCAGAGGAGCCAGGAAAGGGGACTCAGGCTGGCAGGAGCTATGCTATTTTCAGTGCAGAGAAGGGACAGTCCAGGGTACACAACCCGGGAGAGCCACAGGAAAGCCCTGTGTTCTGCACTCCCAGGACGCACCTTCCCCTTGTCTACCCCCAAGTATGTCTCAGGTTTCACCCAAACACAAATGTGTTGAGGAAGGAACATGGAGGCAATTAGCCCAGCCTCACTAACTCTCTGCCTGGCAGGTAACACCAACATGGGATGAACTTGAACTCTTCCATCCCCTCAGCCTCAGGAGGTCGATCTTACCAAACTCCACTTCACAGATGAGGAAGCTGAGGCACATTTAAGCTGCAGTGCGGGGCACAGCCAGGATGTGAACCAGCCCCTGGCCTGGCACTTCCCTGCTATGCAGTACTACCCACAAGGCCACTGTCCCCTCAGCCTGTCCTTGCTTGTCCTTAACCTAGTGCCTGAGGCTGACACTCCTGTTGATGACAGTCTTGGTGGCCTGAGGCATGGGCATGTCCCAAGTGTCCTTCCTACTACACTGTCCCCAGTGGTCACCTCCCAGGCTCTTGCCCAGGTGCACTATCACTGTTGACTGTGTCTCCTGCTCCAGAAACACAAGCCCACTCTGTCTTGGCCAGGCCAGTGCTCTGGGTGTGATGGGGATTGCCGTGGCAACCAAAGCTTCAGGGACAAGGATGGTGACACAGAGAGACAGAAACAGAGAGAAGGTGCAAAAGGCAGAGAGGCCAGGACAAGGACCAACTCTTGGCAGGGATCAAGTGAGGGACCCCATTTGCCTTCAGCTGTGTGGGCCTCAGGGACAGAGGGAGGCCTTTTCCAGGTTGCTTGGCCGAGTCTTAGACTTCAGGAGTGGAGGAGTCTGGAGGCCTCCCAGGGTTCATGGCCTTTGGAGGAGGCAGAAGTGACAGGGGTCAAGCTGCTTCTCCTTTGGATAAATCCTCCAGGAGGTCCACAGAGGGAACAGCCCTGGGTGGATGCCGTGGGTGGGAGTCTGGAAGCTGCCTGGCGCCACCCCTAGCCCATCTCCTTGGCTGCAAACCTGGAGGAAGAGGAAAAGTATCACCTCTAGGCAGCTGCTATGAGTCTAGCCCTGCTCAGGGATTTACGTCCCATGTCATGAGAGGCCATTGAAGGCTCTTTCAAGGCTGACGGCCTATGACTTGGCACATGACCATGCCAGGTCACAGGCTGTAACCCTGGGCAATGTGTCTAGCCTGGCTGAGGCTCTGTATATATCATCTCATTTAACCCTTATCATCTCATTCAACCCCTGACATGAGTCTGTCATCAGCTCTTTTCATAGGTGAGAACTCTGAAGCTGGGAGAGGCATGCTCTCAGGCTTCAGCAGGCCCTTCTTGTTGATGCCAGGCAGATTATGGGGACACAGATACCAGCTCATCTGAACCCTGCCCTGGCCCACCAGTGTGGCACCCAGAAGCAGCTCCAAGATGCAGGTTGGTTCTAGTCAAGCATGGCCTGGACTCTCTGGACCTCATGCAAACCTGTTCTCCCTGGGGCCCTTGGACCTAAGGCCTGGAGGGAAGCCCCCTTCATCCCTTCTCTGCCCTTGCCACAGCATAGCCAGCACAGCCTTAGCCCCTCTGCCCCCCTCTGAGTACATCACACTTCCCCTTTCTCCAGAGGAGAAAGATTGGCTGAAGCCAGTGTGTGCTTGCAGCCCCTGAGCTCACAAGTCTGCATATCCTGAGGATCAGGAAAGTGCTTCCTGTTGTCTAATGTAAATCTTGTTCCTGTAACACCAGTATATGTCAAAGCAGTGATTCTCAACAAGGGGTGATTTTGCCCTGCAGCGGACATTTGGCAATGTTTGGAGACATTTTTGTCTGTCACAAGTTAAAGCAGGGAGGTACTACTGGCATCCAGTAGGCAGAGGCCAGGAATGCTGCTAAACATCCTTACAGTGCACAGGGCAGCCCCCACAGCAAAGAATCATCTGTCCCAAAGGTCAGTGGTGTTGGAATTGAGATCCCTGATGTAAACTATGGGCTTTGGAGGCAGAGAGACCTCAGTCTGAATCCGCCTCTGCCACTGACTAGCTGTGTACTCTGGAGCAAGTCGCTTCTCCTTTCCCTGAGCCTGTTTGCTCATCACCAAAACTGGCACTAACAGTAGCCCTCACCTCTTAACTGTTCAGACTGCACACATCCAGCACCCAGCACAGAGCCTGGTGCTGGGTAGCCCCTATCAGCGATAGCCATGATTATTCATTTCCTTCTTCCAAGGTGAACCACAGGGAGTGGGAACAAAGGTCTGGTGCCTGGACCTGGAGGCCACAAAGGTCTGGTGGCTGGACCTGGAGCTCCACAAGGGTCAGTCCTCCCTCTGGCTGCAGTCCCTGGCACAGGGTGGGCCTATTGTTTATGTTGAAGGAGAGGCTGGGTTGGCTTACTGTGGACCTGAAGGAGGAGCCAGAAGGAAACCTGATCCCAAGTGGGCAAAGGTCACTTGAGGCTCACCTTGTGCACCCTTTCCTCCAGTCCAACCCCAGGGAAGCCATGGGGCATGATGGGTGGGGTGGGATGGTATCAGGACACAGAACATGCTAATGAATATGGTCCTTCGCTCAGGGAAGTGCTGTGCATTACAACTGGGCATCAGGGAGGAGGGGCATTTGAATGGACACAACCAGGGCAGGTAGAGGTTTGGGGGTGGGGTGGGAAATGGCATTCAGGCCCAGAGAACAGCATGCTCAAGGCCTGGGTGTGAAGAGAAAAATGTCTTTCCCAAAGGATAGTCCTGGAACCCACCTGGTCTGACCTTTTCTCCCCATCCATCTTCCCCAATCTCAACCCAGGTGGCTGACAACATGGCAGCCCTTCTGTCCCCTATCCAGCCTCTCCTCTGCCCTGCAGTCCCTCTGCCCCATCTATCCCGCAGGAGCCCTCTAGAGCCTGTCGTCCTGACTGGTTGTAACAGCTTTCACCACCTTCTCATTGCTCCGTGAGAAGACCAAAGTCCAATAACCTGTCTCTGTCACAAGCCCCTTTCTCAGCTCAGGCCACCTCTGGGATTGTCCCCCACTTCCATCCCTTGTGTTTAGACTTTCCCTATCCCTTCTAGGTGGTTCCCCAGGACCTGGAACCCTCTTTTTTGTCTCCTGGGAAGTGACATTTCTTTGGATCAGTATAAGGATAATGTCTTGGCTTTCTGAGCTCTGGGGACAGGGGAATGGACACCCTAGAACCCCAACTGGTCCCTAGACTTTGAGCCTAGGGGACACTCAGTGAATTGATGGATGAGTGTATGAATGAATGAATGAATGAGTTATGGCTGACAACCAAGTTCCACGTCTGGAAAGGAGGCTCAGGCGCCTGCCAGGAGCAATAGAGAGGTCTCGAAGATGGGGGCAGGAGAGCAGAAGACTGCCAATCGGGGTAGGGGCAGGTCCCAGAACCGCCTGAGGAGCAGTGCAGCGGCCGACCAGCGAGAACCTCCGGCCCTGGAGTGTAACCAGCTCAGACTTTGGGGCAGAGCCGGGACAGCGGGCTTGGCGGCGGGCACCGAGCCCGGCCGCGTCCGAGTTCCAGCCAACAGGAAGAGCAGGAGTGGGGCCAGGGGAGGCGGGCCAGCTGGCCAGTGGGGAGTCCCGGGCGTGGGTGTGGGGAGCGGGGGAACCCCCGCTGGCGCCTCCCAGGCCCCAGCGGGCGGGGGGCGCCTCCCTATCGGGCCTCAGCGGCCTCCTCTGTAAAATGGGCCCCTTCTGAGGGCTGGCTGCGCGTAATGGCGGGAGGATGCGAAGCGGGCCACAGAGGGCAGAGGGGCCGGGAGACTCAGTGTCCCGCGCAGAAAGAGGCAGAGGGACACAGTCCCTGGTTGCAGCTGGTGGGGCGGGGCCTGGCGGGGGCGGGGCCTGGCGGGGGCGGGGCCGGCGGCACCTGGGTGAGGTCGCGCCGCCCCGCCCCCTCGCACTTCCGTGTGCCGCGGCGCCGGAGCCCGAGGCTGCTGCATCCCAGATCCCCCGAGCGACCCCCGGCGCCCGCCCGTCGTGCCGAGGCCCGGGCCACACCTCACTGGCCGCTGGACTCGTCCCAGTCAGCGCCGCGCCGACCGCCGTCCGCGCGCGCCAAGGAGCCGCCCGCCCGCCACCGCCGCCGCGACCCTTGGCGCCTGCCCCTGCGCCGGGAGGTGAGTTAGGGCCGGGACCCGGCGCGGGATCGGGGCTACCCCGAGGGCGCGACGCCCTTCTTTCCCCTCCCCGGCCCGGTTCCCGTTTCCGAAACTGAGAAACTGAGCCGCGGTCAGCGAAAGTCCCGCCGCGCCGAGACATGCCGGTGACTCCGTCCCCCCGTCCGTCTGTCTGTCCGTCCCTCCGCCAGATAGTGGGGGCTGAGGTCTTTCTGTCCGCCCGCCCGTGTGTCTCCCGCTCCTCCGAGAGGCCCGTCCGTCCTTCCCGACTGTCTCCCGGGCCCTGTGACCGTCCGTCTGTCGCCACCCACTCTGTGTTCTCCCCTTGCGCGCCTCTCCGAGACCCGATCCGTCTGCCCCTCGCCCTCCGCGTGCTCCATCGCCCCACCCCCACCCTTACCCCCGCCGGCCGCCCCCTCGATCCCGTTCTCCCGGAGCCGCGCCCCCGGCCCACGCTTGCCGCCCCCTGCCGGTCCAGCCGCCTATCCGCTCTACCGCGGAGCCCAGGCCAGGCCGCCCGCCGGGCCTCGCCTCCCGCCCCTGGGTCCCTGGAGGCCCGACTCGCGCGGCGCCTCCTCCTCGCTGTCTCTTCTTTCGGTCTCAAGAGTCTTTCTCGGTCCCTTCATCCGTCTCTGGGCTGGGCGTGGCTCCAGTCTCCACCATCCCCCTTACTGCCCCACCCCTCCGCCCCTCTGAGACCCCTTCCCAGGGTGGCCCCTGCCCGGTGTGGTCTGCACCCGCCCCCTACCCAGATGCCACTCGCGTTGTGGGGGCTCTGCCAGGTGAGAGGAGGGAGGGAGGAGTCCTCCTGGCTGGTGGTGGAGAGGCAGAAGGAGAGCACCATCGGAACTGCTCCCACTTCCCCAATTCCCTCACTCTTGGGGCACAGGAGAGCCCCACTGAGCCCCCACTTAAACCTGGTCAGAAGGATTTGCTGTGAGTGTGTGGGGGGGTCCCGTTCTCTGATGCCTACCCTGTATGCATGGACGCTATCTCCTTGTGCTAAGTCACTGGTATCTGGGTGTGTGGGTATGTCGTGTGTCTGTGTCAGCTTCTGTGCTGTCACTGTGGGACTTGCCTGTGCATGTGTGTCCTTTTTCGCATGTGTGGCTTGCTTGTGTGTATGTGTGTATGTCTGTTTGTGTCCTGAGGCTCTGTGTGTGTCTTTTGCAACTGTGTGTACCATTCTTGGTGTTTTTGTTGTCACCAGACTTGTGTGTGTGTGTGTGTCCTTGTCTGCCAGTGTGTGTGTCCCTGTGTGTCTGGAGATTTCAGTGTTGCATACTGGGTATATCATGGGGACCAACTGGCCACGAGTACCTTAGATCTGTTCATTGTGGAAGCCCCTGGTGTTGGGTGCCTGCCCACCAGGCTCATGTGTGAGTGTATCTGTATGAGTGTGTGTATGTGCGTGTACTCATGTGTGGCTCTCCCTCTGCCACTGAGCTTCTGTGACCAGGCTCACCTGGTCACTAAGGGAGGGGACTGATCCCTGGGGTTTCCTCGTTCCTACTGTGGAGTGAGCTGGGGCGTGGTGGGCAGGCCAGCAGAGGGAGGCTGTATGGCGCATGTGTGATGTGTGCAGTTGTGTGTGTGTGTGAGACAGAGAGGTGTGGAGGTGTCTGGGTAGCTGTACCTGGCTGAGGGGTGGTGTGAGGGCTATGTGATGGGACAGTACTGGGGTAAGCCTGGCAGTGTGTGGTCATGGTAGGAGTGTGTGACTGGTGGGACACAGTCTATGCTTGGGGAGTGACTGTGATTGTGGGGAACGGAGAGTGCCTGGGCGTGGGTGTTAGCGGCAGGAGGGGGTGTGACAAGGTGTGTGGTGACAGTGCTGGGAGGGAAGGTGAGAGCCCAGTGTGGGTGTGTGAGTGTGTGGGAGACCATGAGGATGTGGGTGTGCACATGGAGAGGGCTAGAGGGCAAGTCTTGGGGTTAGCAGTGTTGTGACCAAGACCTCGGGCTCTGGATCCAAGAATGATTTGGGCTCCAATACTTGCTTGTGCCTGTTAAGAGCAAGAGACCCAAGCTAGGCCTCTCAAGGCTGAGTGTCTTTATCTGCAGAATGGAGAAAGTTGTGTGGACAAAAGGTCCTATGTTAAAGGTCCTTTAACACAGTCTTGGCCCATAGTGAGAACACAGCACATGCAAAGTCTTATGTTGTCACCACCCCCGGCTATATGGTTCCCATTCTCCTGGGAGCTGGGGTTAAAGAAAGCCCAGACAGTATCCAACCCAATTTCCTGCCTGTCTGTTGCCCCTTCCCATCTCCTTGACCAAGCAGCTTGAGGGAGGGAGGATGCCCAGACAGAGCCCCTAGTACCCAGCCCTGTTCAGCCTGCATGACAGCCCCTCCCTCACCAGCCCTTAGTGTCAGTAGCAGCAATGGGGGAGAGAGGGGTGGGGAGTGATTCAGAGCTGTGACTGCAGGGCGCTGACACCATTTAGCTGGCACAGTTTAGATTAAAATTAGAAATAATTTAAAGTACAGACGAAAAGATAAAGCCAAGGATGCCTCTATCCCCAGGGAATGGTGATGGGGGTCTCCAGCTGGGGGAGGGGCTCACATCTGGGGAGCAGAATCTTTCTTAGAGGCTTGAGCTGGCCGTCAGAAAAAATGCTTAGGCCTTTCAGCCAGGAGACACAGAGTTCCTTGCTACCTTTGCCATTTCTTCCTTCCAGGATATCTCCAGGCCTCAGTTTTTTCAGCTGTGTAATGGGCACAATAGTAATGTGAGAATCACCTGAACTATAATGCACAAAACAAGAGATTAAAAAATGTCACTCTTCAGGCTGGGCACAGTGGCTCATACCTGTAATCCCAGCATTTTGGGAAGCCGAGGCGGTGGATTACTTGGTCAGGAGTTTGAGACCAGCCTGGACAACATTTTGTCTCTACTGAAAATACAAAAATTATCTGGGCGCGGTGGTGCGCGCCTGTAATCTCAGCTGCTCAGGAGACTGAGGCACAAGAATCACTTGAGACCAGGAGGTGGAGGTTGCAGTGAGCCAAGATTGTGCCACTGCACTCCAGCCTGGGCGATAGAGCGAGACCCTGCCACATTTAAAAAAAAAAAAAAAAAAAAAAAAAAAAAATCAGTCATTTGGCATTCTCAATGTGAGTCCAGCACAGGAGCTGGCACGCCACATCATTGGAACCTCAGAACCACCTGGGGAGAGGGGGCTAGTAGTTTCTCCATTAAAAAAACTGAGGCTCAGAGGAATTGCCCCAGGCCATAAAGTGGTGTGGTACTTCATTGCACCCTAGGACTCCTAAGCCTGCAGGGCAACCTCCCGCAGACAGGAGAGTCAGGAACAGGTTTTTGCTGTGTTATTGGCTTCCTCACCAGGCTGTAAATGTGCTGAGGGCAGGGACACAGTGTTCCAGCCCCTAACATGGAATGGACACATAGTGGTGTCCAGGAAAAGTTGGACCCAACACGACATTTCAAGGAAGGGAAAGCCACATCCAGAGAGACCCAAGGTTTTAGGGCCAGGAGAGACTGAACTGGGCCTGTCAGCCATGCCGGGACTGGCGGATGGGGAGAGCCTGTTTGGCGGTGCCTCCGGGTTCAGCTGTTTCCTCCTGTTCCTGCAGGTCTGCAGGGAACTGGCCAGGCAAGGGTGCAGGCCTGTTTCTCCTGGTGGTTGGTGCGTTGCAGCAGCAGCGGGAGCCAGGACTAAGGACAAGCGGGAGCTGGGAGCCCCAGGTAGGACTGAGTTCTCTTAGGCAGATGGACGGTGCGCAGGCGTGGCCTTCCTCTCTGTCCTCCCTGTCCTTTGCTGTGGGACTGGATGGGGTTGGGCATGCATGCAGAGTCCTTGATCTGGTTGTGGGCCCTATGTGCCCAGGGGCCGCAGCTGTTTGCCCTGTCTATGGAGGGGCTTTCTGCTCATGAGGAACTTCCCGCCTGGAACCTGGCTCTGGCCCCGAATGCTCTCGCCTTGGAGCTCAGAGGCCTGGGGCCTACCATGAGTTTGGGGCAAGAAGTAGTAACACTTTTTTGGTCAGTTAGAGAGAGAGTGGCTCGTGGGCCAAGGATTGAGGGTGGATGTATCAGCTTTTCCTGGCCCTGTATCTGCCTCCGACTGTCCTCATCGTCACACAAGGACACTGAAATTCCCCGTGGGCCCCACAGTGGGTTGGACGCTGTGGGGGGATGGAATGGGGTCTCCAGCTCCAGGTACAGCTAAGCTGTCTTCCACACCCCAGGCCCCTCCATTTTCCCCACTTCTCTAGAGCCCGAGCAGGGCTCAGTCCCTCTCGTCAGCTTCCAAATTCAAGGGGAGCTAGGCAGAGTCTGGAACAATGCTGGGAAGGCTGCAGTCTCTCTGAAGAGCCTCAGAAAGCTGGAAATTCCTCGTTTTGGGGCAAGCCTTGCCTCCTTCAGCCCCATTACCATGAAAACACTGCTGTGGGTGACTCCATACTCACTCCAGGCTGGTGACTGGGTGACTGGGCCCCAGTGAGCAGGGTTCTGGTGGTGGGTATGGGTGCTAATGAAGCTTGAGCCTGGGAATGACGGTGGGGGGATAGCAAAGACCGTCTTTCCTCCAGGAGCGCTCCCTGAGCAGACCCCCGCAGCCAACCCCACTGGCTGTTACACACTTATAGGTCTGTGAGTAGAGCCATAAGGGCTGGGCTTCCTGGGCCTGACTCTGGGTTAGGGGGCAGAAAGGAGGTCAGGGCCCTCACTCCTGGGGTAGGAGTTGGGGCAGAACAGGAGTCGTCTTCACTGGGCCTTCTGTGTATTGGACCTATCCCTAAACCTGGTGTGGAGGAAGTGAAGTGCCTTTGGCTGTGTAGGGGCCTCTGCCACCGGAGTTCTGAAGAGCCAGCCCTTTCTGTCACTCAGCCTTGTTTTCTAAGGAGTTTGATTAGTCTTGGAGACAGCCCACGGTAAATCCTCAGACATCACTCGCCTGCTGCACAGACATATGCGTGCTCACACAGGGATATGGCAAGCCAGGCTGCAGTGGCCATGCACACCCACAGACTCATGAGTGCGTGCACTACCCATGTGGGCATGCAGGTACACAGGTGCTCACATGTAGCCACCCATGGCACACTCACACACACACAGATGATCTCCCAGTTACCATTGGCATCCATGCACTCAAATGCCTTCCCACACATACCACACTGTGCCCATTCTGGGGTCAGGAAGGGGGGCCCTGGTCAGAGTCACAGCCCAGCAAGGTCGCCTGCATCTGGCACCTGAGGGGGAAGTTCCAGGTGTGGCTGTGATCTCAGGGGGTTAAGGGGGGCTGGGCCACCCTGGTAGGTGGGCCCTGCCCATGCATTCAGCAGCCACCCTCCCACCTGGCCCCAGGCTCCAGGACGACCAGGGCTTGGCATGGGAGATGGGAGATACGAGTGCAGGGGAGAGGCGTGTCAGCTATGCCAGCACCGTGTGCCTAGTGCCACGGCAGAGGAAGTAGGCTTTCTGGCCATGAGGCCAGTGTGCCCACAGTGGGTGGGGGTCCTATCACAACGCCTGTGTCCCCCACAGCGTCCATGGCTAGAGGGAGTGGAGTTGCTGGGCTCTAGGGACTAAGAGGTTGGCAGGGGCGGTCTGTTCACTTCCCAAAGGCTGGGCCTAGGGGAGAGGCCTGTCTGTCCGAGGCGTTTCCGGAGGCTCACTTCCTCTGGGCTGCCCAGGAAGTGGTTTTGGAGTGGGACTGACCAGCCCTCCGTCCGCAGCTCTACGCCTTGCTCCGCCCCTGCCTTGCCTGCCCAGGGGAGCAGCATCTGGCCACCGGGTTAGGCTGACTGACCAGGCTTTTCACTGCCAGGGCTGCCCAGGCTTTTTTCGGGAGCTCTAGGAGAAGGGCAGGGGCCAGGTCATGAAGTCCCCTGCAGTCTCCACAACTTTCTCGTCCCAGCACCTTTCTTGCTCTGACCCTGTAAGCCGAGGCTCAAGAGCATCAGCTCTGGTAGTCATGGCCCCCTTGAGAGTGGTGATGGCTGGGCTGCATCTCAGTGACTAGGCAGCTCCCAGCAGCTCTATGAATGAGCCTGGGCAAGTGGCTTTGCCTCTTAGTGCCTCAGTTTCCCCCGACAGATGAGATAATGATAGCATCCATCTTGATGAGGTTGAGCAGAAATGACAGATAACATATGCAAAGTAGCTAGCATCGTGCTTAGCACATTGTCAGAGTTGAATGAGTAGAAACTGTAGTTATGTAAAGCATTTAGTGCCCAGTTCATGGGAACTATTCAAAAAATAGCAAGTGGGACTGATGAGGGGGTACTATGATCTGAGGGGCTGGGCACTGGCCCAGTGTTACATGGCCAGGTGCTATGGAACCTGGCCGAGGAGCCAGGTCTCTGACTCCCTCATCCCCCTCAATTCTGCCTCTAGTGGCAGCACCCTACTGGTTCAATAGGTTCCATGTCTTCTGAGGAGAGGAGCTCCCGGTGGAGCAGCTCCGCCCACTCAGCAGCCCAGCCCTTGCCTGCTCTTCTCCCCCTCACTCCCTTTCAAAAGGAGAAAATAGATCTCATGACAAATGGATGCAGGGAGGGGAAAGGCAGTCTGCAGCTGCCTGCTGCCCCCTCAGGGCTCCCCTTGGCGCTCTCCAGCTCTGGCCTCCTGCAGGACATTAGGCTGAGAGAATTGGCTGGGAATGAGGGGGTGGACGTAAGCCCTCTTGCCAGCCTGCTTACCCTTCAGACCCCTGGAGTCAGCCTTTGGGCTGGGGCAGGGAGTGGGCATCTGGTTATGATGGAGGCTAGAAGAGTAGGGGGAGCTAGAAAACCCCCTACATACACAGCAGCTGGGGGCAGGGCCCAGCCTGTCCCAGGGACACGAAGAAGGTCAGCACAGTCAGGGTTGGGCTGAGCATTGGCCTTCACTGTGTGGGACCCAGAGGCTAGGGGTGAGAAATGTTGAGGAGTGGTAAGGACAGTGATGCAAGCATCAGGAGCCTGAGGGCTGGAGAGCGAAAGATGAATGGGCCTGGGCGAGGAGTGTGGGTAAGGGTATCCTGAAGGCTTAGGAGCAGGACTTATGCAGGCATCAGACAGACCCTGATTGAATCCTTGCTCAATATTTCCTGGCTGTGCACCCTTGAGCCAGGGACTGGACTGCTCCCCACTTTCCTCATCTGTGAAATGGGCAGATCAGGGAGTGTCCTGTGAGACATGAATGATGGGAAAGAGCCACTGTGTGGGGGTGGGGTGGAGCAGGAAGACGGAACAGCAAGCCCAGAGGCTTCTAAGCGGGAAGGAACTGGCTGCTCCGGGAACTGAAAGGGGTCAGCGTGGCTGGGGCACAGGAGTGAGGGAAAGGCAGCCACCTGAGAGGTCAGGGAGGTAACAGCGAGGGGTTGGGAAGCGGGCGTGGCGGGGACCAGGCTGCACGGAGCAGGCTGAGGGGAGGAGTCTGGGCTTGTCAGAGGGGCAATGGGAGGCACTGGGGGCTTGGGCAGGGGGTGACAAAATCCGTCTGAAAAGCCCCGTCTGGTGACTGGAGCAGCGGGACCGTGGGTGCCGGGGTAGAGGATAGAGAGCAGTCAGAAGGCAGGTGCAGAGTCTGGGGATGGTGGTGGTGGGAGAAGAGAGGATTTGAGACTTGAGGACAGGCTGCAGCGGCAGACGGGATGGCCTTATTGTGTGGGGAGCAGGAGGAGCTGTCTGGCCTGAGCCACTGCATGAGCTCGTGCACTCCTAGTTCAGGAATGCTGGGAGGGGAATGGTGGGGTACTGGTGTGGGCAGGCTTGAGCTCTTCTGGAGTCATTCATGTGGTGAAGCCAGGGAGGCAGGTGGGGCCACAAGCCTGAAGTTCAGGAGGGTCTGGGCCCAAAGTAGAGACAGGGAGCCTAAAGTCAGGATTGGGGCGGAGAGGGCTCAACAGGCCTTCTAAGGGGTTGGGGAGCGTTTGAGAGGCCCCAGGAACAGGACTGGGATGGTTGTCCCTCAAAGGTCCCTGCCAAGGCACCCAGGAGGACAGGCTTGTGGTGGCTGAGCCGCTGTTTTCACAACAGCTCCGGAAGCTTTGGATCATGTCTATGGCCGTGTTGGGTAAACAGGCAGAGCACAGCAGGCAGTCGCCAAGGCCTGAGGCTGGATCAGATGTCTGCCGTGGTGTAGGTTGTGGGCTGGGGTTGTTGGGGTGGGAGGAGGATCTCAGGGTCCTCCAGTGTCAGGGATGGAGAAAGCTTAGAGGTCTCCATTGTTGAGGTAGGGAGGCTGGAGTCCCGGGAAGGGCAGTAGCTGGCCAGCCTCTGGAAGTGGATTCATGCTGCCTGCCTCAGCCCGGTTCTGCCTAGAGCCTCAGGCCGGAACAGGGTACTCTGTGGCTGGAGGGCTTAACAGAGCCTCTTTTCCCACCGATCCAAGGAAGTCTGGAAGACACCAGAGCACTTGGGCCAAGATCAAGGAGCACCCAGGCAGCAGATCTAAGCTAGACCTGTCTAGGTCCAAGCTTGCCGGTTCCTCTGTCAGCTGCCTGCTATGGGATGGCCCACCATGCAGGATGGTCCTGCCTCTCTCCCAGCTTTCTTAAGATCCCCCAAGTAGGAAAGCATCATGTGGACCCTGCCCAGATCCTGGGGATGGCTGGCAGAAGGCTTAGGTGGCCATCTTGGCTTCTCCCAAACACAAAACGATTGTTTCCAATGGTAAACAATCTGGAAAATCATGGAAACTGTGGGAGAAAGAAGGGCTAAGGAGTAAGGCTCTTGTATTGGGGGCTGATGGAGGAGCTGTTCCTACCTCCAAACATGTACCCTCACCCCATTGGAGGCCAGATGGACAGTTCTAGGACTAGAGTTGGAGGCTCTCTCCCCACTTCCCCCTGGGTCTGCCCCATTGGCTTTGTGGCTTTGGTTGAATTGCTCAACCTCTTTCGGTTTTGCACAGTGAGCCTGGAGCTCATGGAACTTGTGCCTGGGGTGTCCAGCTTACTGCCCTACCAGCACAGGTTCAAGCCCTCCCCTCCCTCTGTGCGCCAGGCCTGTGACTGCCACCTGTGACCGTCAACCTCCACCACAGCCTCAGGTCCCTGCAGGCAGGTGGGCGGGCGGGCAGAGGCCTGCCCAGTGATGCGCCTGACCAACCCACTCCTTCTCTTACACACTTTAGACTTTGCTTTGGACCAAGAGGGACTTTCTTCGCCTCCCTGGGTGGAAAGGCCCAGCCTAGCCTGACACCAGCTGCCCTTCTGCCCCTCCTCCATTCCCCAGCCATTGTGCCTGGGGGCTGCGGTGGAAAAAGCTAAATTTGGACTTTCATGGTGCCAGACTAGTCAGGGATGTGGGGTCCTTCCAGGCCTGTATGTTTGTTTCTGTGTCTGCCTGGAGCATCTCTGTGCCAGTGTGTACATTACAGCTTGTGGCACCCCACATGCATGTGGAGCCTGTGTGGTCGGGTGTGGTCTGTGTGGGCCTGGGTGTCTGTTGAGACGTGAGAGCCGGTGAGGGGGTGTGTTTCTGTGTGTGTGTGTGCCCCTGAGTCATCATAGCAGTGTGTGTACGTACCTGTGGCTCCAGCTGTGTGCGTGTGTGTGTCTGATGTTGAGCGGGGCTCCCTGTGTGCTGTTTGGGTTGGCGGGTATGCCTGTGTGTGCACACATGTGTGGTTATTCACGGAGAGACCCAGCTGCGTCCCCCACCCTGGCTCCTCACAGAGGTCCCTTGTCCTCACAGGATCTGGCTCTCTGGCTGTTGCCATGAAGGGGCCTTTATTCCTCTCTCAGGGGTACCTGGGGCACGCCCCTCTGACTGAGCCCAGGACTCCTCATATCCCAGGGCTGGCTGGTGACTTGAGGCCTGTGCCTGGTGGCTTCCTTCCAAGGAGGCCCTACCCCACACAAGCTGGCAGGGGTGGATATGAGCCGATGACAGCCAGGCTCCCAAGTCCTGCCCCTCTGACCCTTCCAGACCCTCTGGCAGGGCAGGTCATTATGCTCCTGCTGACCTCTCAGATCAAAGGCCCCCAGCCAACAGGTCCCTGCAGCCTCCATTCTACTCCAGCCCACATCACTCCCTACTACTCACTGCCTGTGCTGCACATCCTACAGAGGTCTTACCCTTCTTTGTAATCACATATTTATGTGACTGGCTCCCACCAGGCTGTAGGTCTATGGGCCTGGTGTGGCAGAGGTTACCAGTGGGAAAGCAGCTAGCTTCCTGAGAGGTGGGAAGAGTCCCCCAGGGCCAGCCTTCTGAGCTGCCTGGAAGGATCTGCGAGAATTCAGAAGGCCGTTCCAGCTGAGGGAACAACATCTGCAAAAACATCGGGGCTGGAAATGAGACACATGTTCACAGAGTAGCCAGAGCAGGGATTGAGGTAGAGAGCAGGACAGGGCCAGGGAGTGGGGAGCCTGGAAGGCCTGGAGAGGTCTGGGTTTTCTCCAGGGGCAGTGAGAGCCTAGGAGGTTCCCAGCTGTGGGAAGAATGGGTAGGGGAGGGACCAGAGGTGGTGACAGCAGGGAGGGAGCTGGGTAAGGGGAGGAGAGGCTATAGGCAGTGGTTGGTCTGTGTGGGGTGAGGGAGGGGCCCAGGAGGAGCCCTGGCTGGGCGATGAGGTACCTGTCCTGGGAGGAGCAAGTATGGGGAGCATCCCTTGCTCCGGGACTTGGCTGTGACCTGAGTCCATAGATCTGGTTCTTATCTCAGCACATGTGGAGGCTGGGGGATGGGCCCTGGTGGAGGAACCCTAAAGGGTCTTGCTAGCCCTTCCCCTCCCACCTCCTGTTCCTCTTGCTGAGCCCACTTCCTGGGTTGTGAAACCCGCATGGCCTCCTTGCCTTGTTTCCGATGGGAAGGCCATCTAAACAGCCAGCCGCCCAGCCCAGCTACCACCCACCTGCCTACCCAACCTGGCAGCTCCACCATGCCTGGCCCCCTTGCCCTGCCATGACTGCCAGGACCAGTCCTGCACCCTCCTGCTGATCACACTTCCTCTTACTGTCCTTCCTGCCCCTGCCTGGGCCTTGGTCTCCTCCGCCCTCGTTTATTCATCCGCAAGGCTGTGGCAGGCTGCACTGTGGACTCCCCCAGGCAGAGTGTGCATCCTTAGGAGGGCCCCCACTTTGTGCCACCTGCCATGCAGTTTTGGCTTCCGTGACAGGTGTCAGGTGTGTGTGGGACAGGGCTGCAGTAGGTGGCATGGGGGACATCCCCTGCTCCCCGGTAGTCTGTTCAAGGGAACCAGACCCCCTATACCCACGAGGGGCTGCAACTGGTCTTTCATTACCCTTGCTTTGACTGACCTCAATGTGCCACCTTATGTCTCCCTTAGACATTTCTGAGGCAGCCTCCCTCTGCTCTCACACACCTCCCCCCAGCAGCCTGATCAAGCCTCTTTCCTCCAGCCCAGCTTACCCCTCTGACCGACAGGCATAACCCTGTGGCCTGTGAGGCAGAATCGAACACCAGGGAAGGGATGGGGTGGAGGGGCCAGGCCGGATCTGGGAGCCAGGGGACCCTCACTGCACTACCTTGGCCTCAGTCTCCTCTTCTGTACAATGAGGAGATGGGCATGCCAGTCTCTGAAGACCTGTCTCTTGTAGAGAGATTGGCTTGTTAGGGTTTTTCACCTTTGACAAAACCATTATCCAACAAGTTAGCAAATGCATTCCTGTTCCTGCTGGCGCTCCTCAGGCCATGTCCCTCACCCCAGCCTCCTTTGCTGGTATACACCAGCACACATGTGGATGTGCAGCACACATACTTGTCTGCTGGAGATAACCCGGAGTTCTGTGCCTGGGAGCTCCAAACCCAAGGTCGCTCTGATCACCTCGAGGCCGGCTTTGCCCGCTGCTGGGTACTGGCTGGGAACAGGTTTCCATTTGTCCCAGAAGAGGTGACCTGCCTTCTCTGGCCTGGCCTAGCTACTGCCTTTCCTTACCTCTGGGCTGCTGATTTGGGGCTCACATTCACTGGGGCTGGGATCCAGTGTGACCAAGCCTTCCCTAGGTTTTGTTTTTGTTTTATTTGTTTTTAATTTTTTTTGAGATGGAGTGTCACTCTTACCCAGGCTGGAGTGCAGTGGCATGATCTCGGCTCACTGCAACCTCTCCCTCCCGGGTTCAAGCAATTCTTCTGCCTCAGCCACCAAAGTAGGGGGGATTACAGGTGCCTGCCACCACACCTGGCTAATTTTTGTATTTTAGTAGAGACGGGTTTTCACTTCTTGGCCAGGCTTGTCTCAAACTCCTGACCTCAGGTGATCTGCCCGCCTCGGCCTCCCAAAGTGTTGAAATTACAGGCGTGAGCCACCGTGCCTGGCCCTTCCCCAGGTTTTGGAAATGGAGGCTGGTCCAAGCGGCGAGGTCAGCGGGGAAGACCACTGGTCAAGCATGGGGTACCTGTCTCTTGGAGCCCTTACCTCCCTGGTTTTTTTTGTCTTCGTGTGTGTTTGTGTGTGCTCTTCCTGGCACATTTATCCATCTCCACCTCTACCCTCCTCTCTCCACCTCTACCCTCTTGTCTCTCTTGGTCTCTTCTTCCCAACGTGGCTTACTGGAAAGGACCTGGGCTGCAACATCAGGCAGGCCTGGATTTATCCTTCCACCACTTACTGGCTGTGTAACCTTGGAAAGTTACATAGCTTCTCTGAGCTTTGGTTTCTTCATCAGTAAAATGCCCATCAGTAAAATCCCTTCTGGATCCGCATAGGGATAAAGTGAGCTAATGTAATTACAGAGGTAATCCGCGACATTGTCGGCCTCAGAAAAGGACTGTCTTTCTTGTACGTGGAGGAGCCGAGATTCATACCTAGACACTGACCCTTAGTCTGGTGCTCTCTGCTTCATAAAACCGCCTCTGCTGTAGGCTGGAGAAGCAGAATAGAGACTAGGAGCCCTTAGGCAGCTGGGAAAGGCCTGGCTGGCTCCAAGGAGCTTGTCCCCGTGGAGACTGTGTGGGTCCAGCCCCAGGCATCCCCTGGCCCTGCAGAGCGGCCATGAGTCTGGCTGAGCTAGCAGTCTTCCTCTGGGGCCTCCGTGGACTGGGTCCTATTTGCATGGGGGCTATAAATAGTCAGCACACCTTGCTTTTGTGCTGCTGCTTCACCCCCTCCTCCCTGCCATACACTCTGAGAGGTAGGGGGCAGACTCTGACTCTGCTGTGCAGAGCAGGGACTTGTGGCCCAGAGAGGCCCAGGACCTCTCTCAGGGTCACACAGTGATGGAAGAAGATGTGGGGCTCTGGGTAGTACAAATAGGGGCAGAGGAGGTGGCAGAACCTGGCCAGAGCCCGTGCCCTGGTTTTAGTCCTAGGAGGTTGGGTCTGACCCTATGGTTACTGCTGGTTAGCCTTGGGGCAGCCCATGAAGACCATGGCTCCCCAGTTCTCATGGCGCTGCAGCCTGGCGGTGCAGGTTTAGGCTGGGGCCTGCTGTGGTTGTGGTTTTCCCTCCAGTGGCTTCTAACTGTGAGCAGCAGCTGCTCTGAGTGTGGCCTGAGAGAGCTGGAGGGCCATCCTCGGGTGGGAGGGTCCTGGGCTCTGCCTCACCCTCGTGGGGCTTCTCTGACCCACTGTCTCCTCCACCCTCCATACAGTCCTGGGGTGGTCCCCACGCATACCTCCTGCTGGGCAGGCTGGGGGCAGGGGAAGCCATGGAGCCTATGGGCTGTCAGGGCTGGGCCCCAAGGGTTGGTGGCTGGGAGGAGGACCTGGCTGGCCGATGTTGGAGCATCTGGTGCTCCTGAGTGAGTTATATGTTCATGGAGACCTGGTTTCCCTTTCTGAGCAGTGGGATCTGTAACCAAGGCTGTCTTCCCGGGCTGCTGGGCAGGCGGAATGGATGCGGTGGGGGATGCGAGTGCGCTTTGTAAACTGTGAAGGGAGGTGCACAGTGAGGGATGGATGCTGCAGTGAGAGGGGGTGACAGTGGTAAGAGGACCTCCCTCCCCAAGGCCTGTTGGGTTGATTGTACCCATGATCCTACATGAGTTTTCATTCTCACCACAACCCTGGGCCAAGAGACTATTCCTCATCAGGAAATGGGAAGGCTGAGGCTCGGGAAGGCCAAGTGACCTGCACAGAGTCCACAGCCAAGGCAGCGTTGGTGTCAGGGTGCAGCACCCAGGCAGTCTGGCCATCATTTTGCCACATTAACTGCCCTGAGCCTCTCTCCCCTAGGAGTCCAGGCCACCTGCAACATACTTGCTCCTCCTTTATCTCTGCGCCCCTGTCCCCTCAACCCTCATCATCCTCCGAGGCACTCAGAAGTTGCTTACTGCTCCAGCTGGGTCTCCAGGTTTTCCTAACAGCAGAGCTGCATCTGCTGGATCAGGCCCTGGATGTGTGGACACAGACCTGCCAGTCATTCCAGACCCAGGGAGTACTCACCTGGGTGCTGGATCTCTTGGACCCTCAGGGCCAAGCCAGGCAGCAGGAGGGGCAAGATGTCCGTCTTGCTTACGGGTTTGGGATGCTCAACCAGACTCCTGCATATGTGTGAGGCCAGGCCCACGTAGCTTGCTTTTCACTCCAATATTAACTGAGAGCCCACCATGTGCCACCCACTCCAATGGCTGCATATAATCGCATGCACCAGTAGACCCGTGCAACCTCACACGCACCAATTCATGCATGCTGCAGCCTGGGGAGCAGTCAGCAGCAGCCCCCAGCTGGCCCTCTCTCTGTGGCCCACCAAAAGGTCATGGGCAGCTGGCCTGGCACACAGGCCACCTGCTGGTGTCAAGCTGAAGGCTTTGGGACTTGGGCACATGCATGAGCTTGCACACCTACTCTCACATCCACTGAGTAGGAGCCAAGGCCGAGCAGGGGATGTGGTGGGGTCTGCCTGCCTGGGTCCTGCTGTCTGCTCTGGTAGCTTCTGGCCTCAGAGGGCTGCCTGGACTCACTGGGCTGGGCTGCAGGGTGAGGTCAGCATTTGCTGTGAGCTCATCTGAGCTAAGAGCTCCCAGCAGATCTGGCTGCTGCTCTGGCCACCTTGTGCAGGAGCTGGAGGAAGTCATCTGGGGCTGGGCATCTGTTGTGTGTGCATGCACACGTGTGTGTCTGAGTGAGCCCCTGTGTGCTGGCTTATGTTCAGGATGGAGTGAATACACGTGTGTGTGCACAAAATCGAGTGAGCGCTCCCTCAACCAAGGCTATGGAGCAGCCTCGTGGGGCCTGGGCAGAAGCCAGTGTGCACATAGGTGCTTACACACCTGAGTGTCCTTCACAAGTGGCAACCTGAGGAGCCCCTTGGGGTCACTTACTATAGTGAACATTAACTTAGAGAATGGTGAGAAACCCAGGAGTGTGGGAGCTGCTGTGTGTGAATCTGCAAGGCACATTCAGTGTTACATTGAACATTAAAATACAGTTTGGGTTTTTTTTTTTTTTTTCCTGAGGCAGAGTCTCCCTCCGTTGCCCAGGCTGGAGTGCAATGGCGTAGTCTCAGCTCACTGCAACCTCTGCCTCCTAGGTTCAAGCCATTCTCCTGTCCTCAGCCTCCCAAATAGCTGGGATTACAGGCATGCGCCACCACGCCAGGCTAGGTTTTGTATTTTTAGTAGAGACGGGGTTTCACCATGTTGGCCAGGCTGGTCTCAAACTCCTGAACTCAGGTGACCTGCCCGCCTTGGCCTCCCAAAGTGCTGAGATTACAGGCATGAGCCACCGCGCCTGGGCAGTTGGGTTTTTTTTTAAGAGATAAGGTCCCACTCTGCTGCCCATGCTGGAGTGCACTGGTACGATCATGGCTGCCTTGAACTCTTGGCCTCAAGTGATCCTCTTACCTTGGCCTCCTGAAGTACCGAGATTATGGGAGTGAGCCACCATGCCCACCTGTTTTATATTTGGGGAAATAATTAGTTTGAAGGTGCAGGCAACTTTCCAGGCAGGCGAGAGGCACTTGACCCCAAGGGATCAAGTTAGAAGGGTCAGGCACACTGATGTAGGCAGAGCCTCTGATTGCCCTGATCCCTGAACAAAGTGGGTGCCAAGTTAGTGGAATGTCAGCTTTTGGTTCTGATTCTGCTTTAGAATTTCAGTTTCCCATTTGAAAAGTGGGGGTGTTTATCTTGGCCCTGCTTGTCTGCCTGGGTGGTTATGAAGAAAAAACCCCAAACTTAGAAAATCACAAAGGGCTGCATGGGGCAGGATGGGAAAAAGAGGTGGCACTGTCCTGTCCCCTTACCAGATAACAATGGCACATACCAGGTGCCTGGCATGGAGTAGGTGCCCAGCAATAGGGTACTTAGGGAGGCACTGAGTGACTCCCCAAATGAATATCTTGGGGTAACAGATGCAAATGCCACCAAGGCCCAGGTAGGTTTTGAGGAGGAGTGAAGAGAGTGCCCTTGGCCTGGGGTAGATTGATGGAGGGCAGCCATCCCATTGCTAGCTGGCTGTTGCCCAGTGGGCCCAACGTCACATTTTCCAGTTTTACCAGAGACGCCACAAATCCAGACTTACATAAACCTCTCAATTTTTTTCTTTTCTTTTTTTTTTTTTTTTTTTGAGATAGAGTTTGGCTCTTGTCACCCAGACTGGAGTGTAGTAGTGCGATCTCGGCTCACTGCAACCTCGGCCTCCCGGGTTCAAGTGATTCTCCTGCCTCAGCCTCCCAGATAGCTGGGATTACGGGTATGCACCACCACACCCAGCTAATTTTCAGTAGAGGCGGCTTTTCACTATGTTGGTCAGGCTGGTCTCGAACTCCTGACCTCAGGCCATCTGCCTACCTTGGCCTCCCAAAGTGCTGGGATTACAGGTGTGAGTCACTGCACCCGGCAGACCTCTCAGTTTTTAACACTGGCAACTGAGACTAGTGTGTATATGCACCATGTGGGCCAAATCCAATCGTGGGAGAGCCCTGGGAGAGTGGGTCCCTGAGTGCTGCCCGTGACTGTTCCCAGTAGTCCTGCCCGGCCGCCTGGCCTCATCCCTCTGTGTGCACAGGCCCACTGCAGGCCCTGCCATGGCACCATTCCTGCGCATCGCCTTCAACTCCTACGAGCTGGGCTCCCTGCAGGCTGAGGACGAGGCGAACCAGCCCTTCTGTGCCGTGAAGATGAAGGAGGCGCTTAGCACAGGTAGGCCTGGAGGCTGGACCCTGGAGAGGGGCTGGGAATCTGGGCCCAGCTGGAGGGACTGGAGGGGGCCTGGCCTTGTTCCCTACAACCTCTGAAGGATTCTGCTCTTCCTCATCCTTGGCTCCCTGCCCCGTTCAGCTATGAAGGCAGAGGCCGCTGAGTCTCTATAGGGCCGCAAACACTGGCCAAATTGAGCCCTCCTTGGAAGGCTTGGAGTTTCTGGCTCCTCCTCCACTGGTTGGTTTACCCAGCAATTTTTACATGTCCGTCTGTGCCAGGGCCTGTGCTGGACACTGAGGATACTATCATGCTCCAGGACTGACCTGGCCTTGCCCTCATGGGGTTCATAGTCAGGTGGGGAAACCAGGCATGTCACAAAGCAGTGAGTCCTGCAATAGGGAAGCCCAGAGAAGGCACCCTCTGAACCTGAGGTCAGGGAGGACTTCCTGGAGGAAGCACATACCTCACACCATTCCCTCTTGCTTTTGCCCTGGCCTGGTGAACCCCTAGTTGTCCCTCAGGTCTCAGCTGAACTGTGCCTTCCTCTAGGAAATCTTCCCTGACCCTTAGGCTTAACCCTGTGGCCACTTGACCATAGGCAAGTCTAGCACTACCAGCCTTACCCTCTTTAGTCTCATCACAGCTATGACTTAACAGTTACTTGAGGAAGGAGTTGATGCATTCGCCACCCGGGCCTGGGGATCCAGGAGGACAGGCCCGGGATGTAGCTTTTCTTTCAGCTGTGTTCCACGCCTCGAATATTATGGCTGGCATGCAAGAGCTGTCAGCCCATGTTCCCTGAGTGAATGCATAAGGGCAGGCGACATTTAAATGGAGCTGGAGCAAGAGGGACACAGGAAGAGGGACCAGCAGGAACAAAGGCCTGGAGGGAGGACCTAGCATGGTGCCCGAGACAGTTCTGTGCTCTAGAGGACACTGGGGGACCACAGCAGGCCCTCAGGGCAGGAGAGTCGGGCAGATTCTGCCAGGGGAAGGCCGTGGAGATCCAGGAGGGAGGGACAGAGGGGCCCTGACCCAACCTTCCCTGCCTGGCCTTGTTGTAGAGCGTGGGAAAACACTGGTGCAGAAGAAACCGACCATGTATCCTGAGTGGAAGTCGACATTCGATGCCCACATCTACGAGGGCCGTGTCATCCAGATCGTGCTAATGCGGGCAGCCGAGGAGCCAGTGTCTGAGGTGACCGTGGGTGTGTCGGTGCTGGCCGAGCGCTGCAAGAAGAACAATGGCAAGGCTGAGTTCTGGGTGAGGGGCGCACGAGCCGCGCCGTGTGTGTGTGTGTGTGTGTGTGTGTGAGCGCGCGCGCGCGCACACTCGCGCTCACATGCGCACGCCTGCATCAGTGTGTGGGCTCAGTTAGCACAGCTGAAGGGCACCAGGCCCTGTGCTGGCCACCAGTCCAGCCCTGTGGCCAATGTGGCCTGGGTGTGAATCCTGGCTCTGCAATTCACCAGATTCCCAGCCTCTCTGAGCTTCTGCTTCCACATCTGTTAAGGGAGGGCGCTACTAAATGTGCCTACCTCAGGGTCAGTTGTTCAAATGAAAGGAGCAGCTGGATGTACAGGGCTTATTGCAGAACCTGACACATAGCAGGTGCTAAAGACAGCCAACTTCCTTATTGTGACTACTTTTTCCTTTTTAATTTTGGAAAGGCAGGATATGCACATAGTAAAACATTTTTAACTGCACGAAAAGGTGTGTCCCTGCCCCAAAACCAGGCCACCAGGCCTCCTTCCCAGAGGCACCCATTATTCCAGTTCTTTTTGGAATCTTTGCATATATTCTAGACCTTGGCAGCCATTGAGGGGGCAACATAGTGACCTTTAACAGCAAGGAGGTGGGAGAAGGGGAGGCTTACGGTCTCATCTACTTACCTGCTGAAATGGAGACTCAGCACAAGCAAGTGGCCACCTGGCCATGTGCAGCTGTGTGTTCTGGGTGGCCACAGGATGCCAGCTCTGGCAGAAGTCCCCTGGGGTTACATGTGGGATGTAACCAAGATGTCTCCACCAGGAAAGGCCCTGTGACCACTGGAGACTCAGATCAGCCTCCTGCGAGGGGTGAGGGGGCTGGGATGGGAGAGAGGTTGACACAGGGCTGTACTGACCCTTGGCCAGTCAGGCAGAGACACAGAGGGGCCTCTGGCTGTGCTGTCTCCACTCCCCCAAGGGAGGATATCAGTCACCAGGTCTGGGTCTTGGGGGAGGTGAGGGGATAGAGGCTCAGGTCCCACCCTCAAGACTGTCCAGTCTGCATGAGGAGCCCTTGGCACAGATGGAGGGGCAGCGTGTGTGCACGAGGATGAGTGTGTCTGTCTCTCTCCACATGTGCACATGGGTGGGGGCCTCCATTCTAAGATCCTTGCTAAGGGGGCCGCCGTGGGTAGGGGTGGGGAATTTCCCTTCCCGCTCTGTTCCCCAGCTATGTGTCTGGGCTGGGTGTGGGCTGGACCCTTTCACTTCCCTAAATGTAATAATACCCCTGGGTACAGTGTGGGGGTGGGGCTCAGGGGTGGGGCTCAGGCAGGGCCCTGCCCACACTGGGCAGACAAGTGTCTGGCTAAGCCTTGGGGGGCTGCCTTGGCCTTGAGGGACCAGCCATGGGGGCGGGTTCTGAGTTTGGCCTGGCCCAGGCCACCCTCACTGACCTTGTTCTCCCCTGGCCTCTGGCCCCCAACAGCTGGACCTGCAGCCTCAGGCCAAGGTGTTGATGTCTGTTCAGTATTTCCTGGAGGACGTGGGTAAGAACTCTCTGGGGATGGAGGGGGCTCCTTTGCCTGGTTCAGAGGCAGAGCCAGCACTGAGGCGTAGGGAAGCGGCTCCCTTTGGCAGACTGTCCAGGGCCACCCTGGGAGGGAGTGCAGGGGTGCCACCCCTCCCAGATACCAGGGCTGACTTCCCCACTCCATGGTCCCCAGATTGCAAACAGTCTATGCGCAGTGAGGACGAGGCCAAGTTCCCAACGATGAACCGCCGGGGAGCCATCAAACAGGCCAAAATCCACTACATCAAGAACCATGAGTTTATCGCCACCTTCTTTGGGCAACCCACCTTCTGTTCTGTGTGCAAAGACTTTGTCTGGTGAGAACTGGCCATGCCCACTGGTGGTGGTGCAGGGTAGTGGGGGCCGATCCCAGTCCCCACTCACTCACTTTGCCTGGGTGTTGCCTTTCAGGGGCCTCAACAAGCAAGGCTACAAATGCAGGCGTAAGTGTCTCCACAGGCCAGTTTGTACGTATGTACCTGTGTGTGCTCACGTGTGCCAGTGCCTGTGTGTGTGCCGGTGCCTGTGTGCGCTCAGAGAGTGTATGCACGTGAATTTTCCCTGTGTAGACACAGCAGCTGAGTTCAGTGAGTGCTGGGGCTGGCTTGCTGCTGCTCTGGAAAACCAGTTCTGCACCTCTCTTCCCAGCTGCATATTCAGTGACCGGGAGTTGGTGGATGGCAATTGGGCACAGTAGAGTATTCACGCAGAAACCAGCCCAGGCCATGCGCCAGGCCTCTTTTCCCTGGAGAGGCAGTGATACTAGCACACAGTGGCTGCATGTGCTTCTGTGTAGATGTGGGTGTCTCTGAGTACACAGGTGTGAGCACACTCTCTCCCTGAGGGTGCATGCACGAGGCGCCGCAGGCTGGAGCCAGACTGCCTGGGTTTGAATCCTAGCTCTACCACTTCCTAGCTATAGAGTGTTAGGCAAAGTTACTTAATCTCTCTGTGCCTCAGTTTCCTGATCTATAATTTTTTTTTTTTTGAGACTGAGTCTCATTCTGTTGCCCAAGCTGGAGTGCAGTTGCGTGATCTCAGCTCACTGTAACCTCCCTCTCCCAGGTTCAAGCAATTCTCTTGCCTCAGCCTCCCGAGTAGCTGGGATTACAGGCGTGCACCACCATGCCTGGCTAGTTTTTGTATTTTTAGTAGAAATGGGGGTTTTGTCATGTTGGCCAGGCTGGTCTCGAACTCCTGACCTCAAGTGACGTACCCACCTCAGCCTCCCAAAGTGCTGGGGTTACAGGCGTGAGCTATTGTGCCTGGCCCTCATCTATAAATTAGATATAACTGTAATGTATAATAGGGTCATTGTGAAGATCAAATGGAGTAAGATATGTAAGGCTGTATTTTAAGTGCCTTCCGCTGGCAGTCGTTCTGTGTAAGAAGTTTGTTATCATTATTACATGTGCTTTGTGTGTATGTACAGGTGTCTGTTTTGAGGCGTGTCCGTGTGCATGTGTGAGAGAGGGCGTTTAGGAGCTGTTTGCTATCCCAGGGCTTGGAAGAGGGAAAGAACTGCCCCCACTTCTCATATTGCGATGCCCCGTGCCCCCTAACTTCTGCCCACCTCCCTGCCCACTAGGACTCCTTCATTTCTAAGCCCCTGCAGATTGGCCTGTCCTCTCCACCCCGTCCTCTCCAGGCCCCTCCTTCGAGGGCTGGCGGGAGGAAGACTCAAGCGCTGGGCCTCTGCGGGGTGAGGGTGTGGGTGGTCAGGAGAACGGTGGCTTTGTGTAGAGGGCTGGACTGACCGGCAGGCACCAGCTCATAGACTCTGCCCCTCCCGGTGCCCTCCCTTCCCCCTTCTGGGCCTGTGCCTCTTCAAGAATGTAACGCTGCCATCCACAAGAAATGCATCGACAAGATCATCGGCAGATGCACTGGCACTGCGGCCAACAGCCGGGACACCATAGTGAGCCTGGGGCTGGGGCAGGGCTGGGATCGGGGGGCTTAGCCACATGGGAGGGATTTACGCCCTCTCCCTGCCCTCCGGGGATAGCTTACCCTCCCTCCCCATTTTTCTTAGTCTTTCCTTGCCTCTCCCAGTGGAGCTCTCTTGGGATGTTGTGCCCAGGGTTGGGGGAGAGCTGGGGGCTGAAGAAGGGGCTGGAGCTGGCACTTGACCCTCAGCCTGTGATACCCCCACCCCCAGTTCCAGAAAGAACGCTTCAACATCGACATGCCGCACCGCTTCAAGGTTCACAACTACATGAGCCCCACCTTCTGTGACCACTGTGGCAGCCTGCTCTGGGGACTGGTGAAGCAGGGATTAAAGTGTGAAGGTGCGTGCCACCCCGCCCCTGGGCTGCAGGAGGGGCACTCCCAGCTGGTGCTGCTGTGAATTCCAGCCACCTCACACCGCCCTCACCCCCTCACCTAGAGACGGGCACCTCATTCAGGGACCTGATGAGGGTGAGGCCTTGGTGGACCCTCCCCACTGGCCTGACTGGCTCTGCCACTTGCCTGCTGTGTAACCACAGGTGTGTGGCCCACCTCTCTGAGCCATTTGGAGGGGAAAAGCAGGACCTAGAGAGTCCCTGTTAGGGGCCAGTGAGCAGAGGATGCTGAAGCCAGGCGTGGTGCACACCGGCAGGCGCCCAGACACGCCTCCACTGCCCTCTGCTTCACTTAGAGATGAGACAGAAGACCCTGGAGGGAAAGCGGCTTAAGTTGACCCAGATGTTCTTTGAAGGGTTTTGAATTAGGTCCCATGTCTTCTGGTTTTTCCTTTTTCTTTAAATCATGAAAGATTGGCCGGGCACGGTGGCTCACGCCTGTATTCCCAGCACTTTGGGAGGCCGAGGTGGGCGGATCTTGAGGTCAGGAGATTGAGACCATCCTGGCTAACATGGTGAAACCCCGTCTCTACTAAAAAAAAATACAAAAAAATACAAAAAAATTAGCCAGGTATGGTGGCAGGTGCCTGTAGTCCCAGCTACTCAGAAGGCTGAGGCAGGAGAATGCCACGAATCCGGGGAGGCAGAGCTTGCAGTGAGCCGAGATCACGCCACTGCACTCCAGCCTGGGTGACAGAGGGAGACTCCATCTCAAAAAAAAAAAAAAAAAAAAAAAACATGAAAGATTGAGGTGCTTGGCCAGGCGTGGTGGCTCACACCTGTAATCCTAGCACTTTGGGAGGCCAAGGTGGGTGGATCACTTGAGGTTGGGAGTTCGAGACCAGCCTGGCCAACATGGAGAAACCCCATCTCTACTAAAAATACAAAATTAGCTGGGTGTGGTGATGCATGCCTATAATCCCAGCTACTCAGGAGGCTGAGGCAGGAGAATCACTTGAACCCAGGAGGCAGAGGTTGTGGTGAGCCGAGATCACGCCATTGCACTCCAGCCTGGGCAACAAGAGGGAAACTCCATCTCAAAAAAAAAAAAAGAGATTGAAATATATATGATGGCTTCAGATCAATGTTTTCCTAAAAACTGGAACCCAGCAGACCCCGCTAAAGCCCTCCTTTCTCATGCTCTCCTGCCCCTCTCCTACACTGTCCCCTGCCCTTGGCTGAGCTCCAGGACTGACAGCCCCACTTCTCCCTCACCCCAGACTGCGGCATGAATGTGCACCATAAATGCCGGGAGAAGGTGGCCAACCTCTGCGGCATCAACCAGAAGCTCTTGGCCGAGGCCTTGAACCAAGTCACCCAGGTGGGCAGGTGCTATGGGGACCCTGGACACAGGGCAGTGGGGTCAGGGACAGTCAAGGCTCACAGCCACTGCTGGGGAGCCACAGGCAGCCAGGGTATATTTAGACCCAGGACTCTACTTCGGGAAGATCCAACTCAAGAATTTAGGCAGCAGAGGAAGGGGGGCTTTTTTTCATGAGAAATTCATTATTCAAGCAGTTCTTTCCTTGAGAGTGAACCTGGGGACCACAGGATTGGGTGTTGGAACACTTTGAACTAAGACTTTGGGTGTGGACGTTTGTACATGGGTGGGGCTTGAGAGATGCCACAAAACCTAAAGGTAAAATTTTAGAATCAATCAGAAATGAAGCTAAATAGTCCAATAAAATCTATTGAGTGAGTGGTTGGGAAGGTAGGGTTCCGTTTACAAAACTTCTGTTCGTAATCAGAGCCTTTCAGACCACTGAGGCTTCTCTGGGCTCCGGGAAGAGTGTGCGTGTGTACACGCAGCCCGAGTAGGGGGCCTGGGCTGTGCCCCTGTTGTCTCCTCTTGGTATTGAGGGTGGAGTTATACCTGGGGGTCTTCCTTCTGGGCTGGGAGTTCTGATAATGGTCTGACCATCTGGCCCCCCACCTCTGCTCCCTCCCCAGAGAGCCTCCCGGAGATCAGACTCGGCCTCCTCAGAGCCTGTTGGGATATACCAGGGTTTCGAGAAGAAGACCGGAGTCACTGGGGAGGACTCGCAAGGTGAAGCTGGGTCCAGTGGCCCTGTACAGTTTGTATTCCCCCTGAGGCCAAAGAAAGGGGACTGTCCTTCCTTCCGTTGTCAAGTGAGACATGGGAGGAACCCCCGGCCCTGGGGAGTGAGCCCCTTCCTCTGTGAGGCCCCTTCCCCCCTGAGGCCCCTTCCCCCAGCCTACCCCGGGCCCTGGGGAGGGGAGTTGTGTAGACTGAGACCCCGATCTGAGGAGGTGCCGTCTCTCGGGCAGACAACAGTGGGACCTACGGCAAGATCTGGGAGGGCAGCAGCAAGTGCAACATCAACAACTTCATCTTCCACAAGGTCCTGGGCAAAGGCAGCTTCGGGAAGGTGAGGGCTGTGAGCCGGGCACCTGCTTCCCACCTCACCCTGGCTGCTTCCCACTTAGGTGGCTGAGGCGGGAGTCTGAATTGGGCTGTGGCCCCTGTCCTGTCCTCCCCTGCTCAGCACCTGTGCCTCCCCATCAGGTGCTGCTTGGAGAGCTGAAGGGCAGAGGAGAGTACTTTGCCGTCAAGGCCCTCAAGAAGGATGTAGTCCTGATCGACGACGACGTGGAATGCACCATGGTTGAGAAGCGGGTGCTGACGCTCGCCGCAGAAAATCCCTTTCTCACCCACCTCATCTGCACCTTCCAGACCAAGGTGCCTGGGCCTCCTGCCGTCACCGCCCCATGCCACAGCCATGTCCCACAGCCCCTCAGCCCCTCTAAGTCAGGGCTGTGTCTCCCCCTCAGGCCACTTAAAGCAGGGCCATGCTTTCCCCCTCATGCCTCCCAGGGCAGAGTTGTCCCCCTCAGCCAGGGCCTGTCCCTGCTGTTTCCTGTTGGGGCTTGGCCCCAGTGGCCCTGAGTGAGGGAGCCTCCTGCCTGTTCCTCACCCCTGCTCACCACCCTCCCCACCCCAGGACCACCTGTTCTTTGTGATGGAGTTCCTCAACGGGGGGGACCTGATGTACCACATCCAGGACAAAGGCCGCTTTGAACTCTACCGTGCCACGTATGTGAGGGCCATGGTGGGGAAGGGCCCAGCGTGGAGGAAGGGCCACTGGCTCAGAACCCACTGCCAGTCTGCCCTCCATGCCTTCTTCCCTCTCCCTAGAAAAGCCAGCCTGGGCTAGAGCAGCAGCTGGGGAGATGTGGGGGTAGCCTGGGTCCACACCACACAGGAAGCCATGGTTGGCAAGTGAGCTGTGGCTGGGGGCTCAGTGCAAATACTCTGGGTCCTGGCCTCTCTGCGGGCCACAGCCAGGGCAGCCTTGCAAATGGTGGTCTTACACGACTCAGGACACCGGACCCTGGTGCATGGCCCCCAGACCTGCTTTTCCCCATTCACATGCCCCCCCACCCCAAACTAACCGTGTGTGTGTGCATGCATGCAAACACATGTGTACATGCATATAAATGCATATACTCTTAGAGAACTGGCTCACTGAGAGCTTTCCCTTCAGAACTTTCTGCCTGGGCTGCCAGCCCCCACTTACCTGATACAAGATGTACTTGATGTACTTGATCATGCTTAGGTTGTCCATGGAGTTATTTGCAGCATTTCTTGCCCCTGGAAGTGGGGATGAGGGCCCGAGGAGAAGCAGAGGCTGCTCGGCAGAGATCCTGGAACACTTTGTCTCTCTCTCTTGCCCAGGTTTTATGCAGCTGAGATAATCTGTGGACTGCAGTTTCTACACAGCAAGGGCATCATTTACAGGTGCAGGGGTTAGGGCAGCGGGGGGCTCTTGGGAGGGGAGGCTCCAGCCCCATCATATCTTCTGAAATGCTGCAAGCAGGATTCCCCCAACTCCAGTTCCTTCTCTGCTGGAAATCAATCTTTAGCTGGGGATTTGCCTAAACCTCCCACCCTGGTGCGAGCATTCCTGTGGCCCCCATTTGAGGCCGGCTTAGCTCCAGGAACTAGGAACTCACTGCCCATATTTGACACCATCGCCCCGCCCATCCTTGGAGCCATCAGTCTCGCTCGGAAGACCCATCGAGTCATCTAAGCTTCCACTAGAAGAGACTGGTTCCATAAAGTCTCATCTAATAAGTTATGATTCCATCCTATGGTAGGAACTGTACACCCACCAAAAAGGCTGCGGCCAGGCTCTGTGTACTGACATGGGATAATGCCAAGACACGCTGTTAAGTGGAAAACCAACCTGTGGGAGAGTGTGTATCGAATATTAGCATTCAGGCTTTAAAACGTGGGAGAGAGGCTGGGTGCGATGGCTCACACCTGTAATCCCAGCAATTTGGGAGGCCGAGGTGGATGGATCACCTGAGGTCAGGAGTTTGAGACCAGCCTGACCAACATGGTGAAACCCTGTCTCTACTAAAAAATACAAAAATTAGCTGGGCATGGTGGTGGATACCTGTAATCTCAGCTACTCAGGAGGCTGAGGCAGGAGAATTGCTTGAACCCGGGAGGCAGAGGTTGCAGTGAGCCAAGATTGCACCACTGCATTCCAGCCTGGGTGACACAGCCAGACTCCATCTCAAAAAAAAAAAAAAAAAAAAAGGGGGAGCAAGCTGCATGCTGCCATATGCTTGTCCACGCCTAGAATTGCTCTGAGGAGAGCCTGGTGATTGAGCTCAGTGGAAGGCAGACTTTGTACTGTTTGCCATTTCTAGTTCCCATATGCATAAAGTATCTACTCAAATGACTAATTACTGAATATAGACATGGTCCCCACCTTTGGGGAGTAGACAAAACTGAACCTGGGGATCACTTCTGCTGCCGACTGCTAGGGGACCCTGGACAAGTGACATCACCACCTGTTTGAGCCCCATTTGGGTTTCAGGAAGTAGGGCGGTGTGTGCCCAGCATTTAGCACACAGTAGGGGACTTGCAGGAAGCACCTGTTTTTAGGATCTCTTTCTCCTGCTTCCTTTTCTCTTTCTCATTCCCTTGTACTCTTGGGACAGTCCTGGACTAATATGGCTGAAAATTAGGACATGGCGGGCAGGGTGGGGAAGAAGAAATGGCTCCTGCTGACTCTTACCTGTCCCCTGTCCTTAGGGACCTCAAACTGGACAATGTGCTGCTGGACCGGGATGGCCATATCAAGATTGCCGACTTTGGGATGTGCAAAGAGAATATATTCGGGGAGAACCGGGCCAGCACCTTCTGCGGCACTCCTGACTATATCGCCCCTGAGGTGAGCTGATACCCTTCCATACCCCCGCTCAGTCAGGCACCTTGCCTCCCCACGGTGGGCGGGGGAAGGCTTCCCAAGGGCAGTGAGGTCCAAGCCAAAGCCCATAGGCCGAGGCGGCCTGGCTAGGGCTCATGCCCAGGGGCCCCTCTCAGCCCCAGCACCTCAGCTCCTGCTGACCTGCTCCCCTCAGATCCTGCAGGGCCTGAAGTACACATTCTCGGTGGACTGGTGGTCTTTCGGGGTCCTTCTGTATGAGATGCTCATTGGCCAGTCCCCCTTCCATGGTGATGATGAGGATGAACTCTTCGAGTCCATCCGTGTGGACACACCGCATTATCCCCGCTGGATCACCAAGGAGTCCAAGGACATCCTGGAGAAGGTGCAGGCCCTGGGCTGGGCTGGGGCAGGGGCAGGGGCTGGTAGACACTGGGCTTTGGGTGAGGAGCTTCCTGTCTCTGGAATGGCAGCCTCAGTGGTGCCACAGTCCTAACATACAGGGTATTGCTCTCTCACCATGTTCCCAGGAACTCCTGTCGAGTCCTGTGCATGGCATCAGCCTGACATGGTGACTAAGGGCCCAGGGTCAGGAGACAGACAGACCCGAGGCCAAACGCTGGCTCTGCTTGGGACTAGCTGGTCACAACCTCTTAGAGTTTGTCTCCTTATCTGCAAAATGAGGCTATGAGCAGTCTTGCCTCACAGAGTTGTTGGGAAGAAAATAGAAACATACGATGCTCAGCTGTCGGCCAGGCAGATAGTAAATAATAAAAAGTCCCATTAGCAGAGTCGTGGATGTCCAGCCCAGAGCCTGTCATCTCTGGGGAAACTGGGAGCACTGCATGCCAGAGTGGCCTCCCTCAGCCCCACTGTTCCCCAGGCTGACTGCGGGGCTGGGGCAAGCCTGGCTTTGCATCCATGGGCCTGCTGGGGATTTGCTGAAGCTCCAATTTCCCATGGCCCTTGGGTGCTAACCTGGGTTGCTGGGTTGCAGCTCTTTGAAAGGGAACCGACCAAGAGGCTGGGAGTGACCGGAAACATCAAAATCCACCCCTTCTTCAAGACCATAAACTGGACTCTGCTGGAAAAGCGGAGGTTGGAGCCACCCTTCAGGCCCAAAGTGGTACGTGATCCTGCCCTGCACTGTCTTCGGGCTGGGCTCCTCCTCCCCTGCCCTCCCTCTCTCCTACATCACTCACACGCTTTCCACCTCTCCCTTCTTCCAGCAAGTCTACTTCCCCGATCTCCACAGCATGTTCAGTCACAGCTGCTGCCCTTGTATTCTCATCCTCTCCCTCCTGACTCAGTGAGCACACACTGGGGACTGTGGATCCCACTGTATGCACAGGACCCTGTTTTGGGAAATAGAGTTAAAACCTCATGTTATTACTCCATTCAATCCATTCTCCAATACATATGGGGAGTCCTGAGTCCCTGTTGAATGCAGAGCACAGTGCTTGGCTGCACAACAAAGTGGGAGACACAGTCCCAGAACCGGAGGAGTTCGCAGCTAGTTGGAGAGATAAGAAACTTGCACACCGATGACAATTTGTGATACGAGATGACAGCCTAAGAGATACCCCAGGACACATGATCAGTTGCTATTGAGTGGGTCTGTCAGCAGGAGCCCAGGCGGCAGAGAAGAGGGTGGGTCTGAGAGGCCCCCTTGGAAGAAGTGAGACTAGCAGGGCTGGGAGGTCTGAGAGGCTCCCTTGGAAGAAGTGAGACAAGGGACAGCTGGGAGGCATTCCAGGTGGAAGAGGGGATGGTTCACTCAAAGGCCCAGAATCTACAGGGCCACCAAGGAACCAGCCTGAGAGCAGAGGCAGGTGTGGCCCCTCTGTGACCACAGTTCTTCCTTCCCACTCCCTTTGTCTCCTCTGATTCCCTTCCTCCACCAGGGCACACAGTTCCCACTGGGCAGCCTGTGTAATGCACCCCACATTTGTGCTTTGAGGCTACAGAGCACTTCCCCTACACCAAGGACCTCAAACTCAGACGTGTCCTGGCTGAGCATGTAACTGACAGGCTAGGCCAGCTGCAAGAAAGTCACACAGCCTGCTTTCAGTCTCACTTTTGATAGATTTCCTTCTCTGCACTAAGAAACACAAAGCAGGTGTGATGTACCCCTTGTCAGTGGGGCAGGGGCTGTCCAGGGGGCTCTCATCACCAAGAGTGGGCAGGAAGTAGGCCCATGGCTGCTTTAATCTGCCAGTTTTCAAAAGAAGCTGGAAATCTGGATTTTTATGTTGCATTGTTCAATTTTAAAATATAGGTTCAGGCTGGGCGCGGTGGCCCACACCAGTACTTTGGGAGGCTGAGGCAGGCAGATCACCTGAGGTCAGGAGTTCGAGACCAGCCTGGCCAACATAGTGAAACCGTCTCTACTACAAAAAATACCAAAAAATCAGCCGGTTACGGTGGCACGTGCCTGTAATCCCAGCTACTCAGGAGGCTGAGGCAGGAGAATCGCTTGAACCCGGGAGGCGGAGGTTGCAGTGAACCGAGATCATGCCACTGCACTCTAGCCTGGGCAACAGAGTGAGACTCCATCTCAAAATATATACATCAATAAAAATAAATTAAATAAATAAATAAATAAAATACAGGTTGAAATTCCATTAAAACCCAGTTCAAGCTGAAATGATTATAGTTGCCAGTTCAGTTTGGCCAAAGGGCCACCAGATTGCGGTCTCTCTGTGTGACCATCCCATCACATCCTTAGAAGCAGAGAATCAGCAAATTTCTCCTGTCAACAGCCTGATAGTATATATTTTGGACTTTTCAGGCTTGATGGTCTCAAAGCAGTCACAGACAGTACATCAACAAATGGGCATGGTTGTGTATTACAAAAGCTTTATTTATGGAAAGTGAAATTTGAATTTCACCTAATTTTCATGTCATGAAATATTTTTCTTTTGTTTTTTTTTTCCAACCACTTAAAAATGCGAAAGCCATTCTTAGCTTGTGGGCCCCACAAAAACAGATGGTGAGTGAGATTTGGCCTCCATGGGCTGTGATTTGGTGGCCCCTGAGCAGGAGGCTACCACCTCTCCTCACCCAGGCCCAGAGCTCCCTGGTCACTTTCCTCCTCCTCTTGGGGAAATGGCAGCCTCTTTCCTGTGGGGCTCCTTTTAGGCTGCTAGGGGAGGCTCCCTCTTCCGTTCTGGGTGAGGACAGCTCTGGCCTGGCCCAGCCCTGCAGGGACTCCAGCCTGGGGTGTCTGGAGGGCCATTCCCTACGTCCTGTTCGCTCACCCCTGCCCTCTGCTTGTAGAAGTCCCCCAGAGACTACAGCAACTTCGACCAGGAGTTCCTGAACGAGAAGGCGCGCCTCTCCTACAGCGACAAGAACCTTATCGACTCCATGGACCAGTCTGCGTTTGCCGGCTTCTCCTTTGTGAACCCCAAATTCGAGCACCTCCTGGAAGACTGAGGTTCCTGGACAGAGCAGGCTAGCCCCGCCCTCCACCCACATCTGCCCGCTCCCCACGATAAGCACCAGAGGGACTGTGGTGACTTCTGCTGCTGGCCCCGCCCCTGCCCCCAGAGCGGCCTTGGCTCCTGTCTGGCCAGGCTCTCATGGTACTTCCTCTGTGAACTGTGTGTGAATCTGCTTTTCCTCTGCCCTCGGAGGGAAATTGTAAATCCTGTGTTTCATTACTTGAATGTAGTTATCTATTGAAAATATATATTATATATATAGACATATATATATAAAATAGGCTGTATATATTGCTCAGTAGAGAAAAACCATGGGGGACTGGTGACATGTTGATCTTTTTCAAAAAAATATATATACGACAAAAAAAAAAAAAAAAAAAAGGAGCACAAGCTGTTTGAACCACCAGGTTCTTTTATTTGTGTGTCTAAATAAACACCAAATGGTACCAACCTGGTTGTCAGGACACATTTGTCCCAGGAAGCTGGTGGCGGCCACTCCCACTTTTGGCAGCACTGGCCCGGAAGCTAACTGCTGGGCCTTCATGCAAATGTGTTTGTATTTATGGGTTTCCTCTGGCCCAGGACGCTGGGCCTAAAGCAGAAGACTTTTCCAGGTGGCTACAGGGAGCCCCAGATGTCTCTGTGGGGTGATGGGCCAGCTGTAGCTGTCTCTGGAAGGGCAGAGACGTAGAAGGCAGAAGCAGAGGCTTTGAGGCTGGCCCCAGATGAGGGAGGAGAGGAAGAAAATACAGCTCAGGCTTCAGGCATATCTGGATTTAAATCACAGAGTAGCCAAAGGATGTGGGCACGTCACTTGATCATTTTAAGCCTCAGTATTGGGTGGGCGTGGTGGCTCACACCGATAATCCTAGCCCTTTGGGAGGCTAAGGTGGGAGGATTGCCTGAGCCAAGGAGTTTGAGACCAACCTGGACAACATAGCGAGACCCTGTCTCTTTAAAAAAAAAAAGAAGGAAAAAAAGGCTCAGTTTCCTCTAAAATGGGGGCAAGGCAAGGAGACCATAGCTGTAACTCCTCATCTCATTACCATTTATCCCTGCCTTTGCCGCAGAGGAGTCTGTGTCTAAGTTCTAGAATCTATATCATAGCAGCTTTTGCCTACCTGGGGAAGGAGACACAGGCAGGGTGGGAGAGAAAGGTGGAAAAATGATGAGTGACTGGGCCAAGGTTGACAGACGTGCTCCAGTGTGCCTGTCGTGCAGGTGAGGAATGGCTCCAGGAGACCAGGAGGCGCCGGCATCCCCCCTGAGTGTGCTCAGCTGGAGACAGTGAGTCTACTCTGCCCTCCTCCCCACCGACTCCATGTCTCCCCCTCTCCTGGCTTTTCATTGCTTCCGCCTCCCTCACTACCTCTCCCTGTTTCTGTTCCCGCCCTGCTGTCTCGGGCACCGGTCTCAGGCAGAGCCTGCTCTTCAGACCCTCTGGTCTAGCCCTGGCCCTCTGTCCCTAGAGGGGGGTGAGACACTCCTAGCACCAGATTGGCTGGCCTGGGCAGCCAAGCAGCTGACTTCCAGCAAGTTCATTTTTCTGGGCTTAGGTACAAGTTTCCACAACTGGAGAGGGCGGGATGGTATGGGGCTGGTGCTGGCTCAGGGAGGGGGCTGCAGGGATGGGGGCCAAACTCTCCCCAAAGAGACCAAATGTCCCCTTCTCCCCACCTCCTATCTTAGGAAAACTTCCTCTTGAATTCCTGCTCTGCCTTGGGCCAGCCTGGGTGTCCAGGACAGCAGGGAAAACCTCAGAAGTGCTTGTCCCGTGGGCTCACAGGTGGAGGAACTGGCAGCATGGCATGGGCTCTGTTCTGGGACACTGGGGCTGTAGGAGCCCAGAGGAGATGCCTGGGGGCCCCCTGTTCCCTGCCTCTGCCACAACACACACATTCCCCAGGAACCGCACGGAGCCATTCAGAGGGAGGTTAGAACAAAAACGTGGTTGGTGTCTGAACTCAGAGCTTCCCAACATCCTCCTGAAGCACCAAAGTGGAGCCTTGCACCTCAAGCCCAGTTTTCTCCAGTGTGGAACGGGGGAATAGGTTGTTTATCAGCCAGAGGCAGTGGAGGGTGGTGGGAAGAACATGGTGCCTGGAATCAGAAGCCTGGGGTTTGAATTCCGCTCTGCCGCCTACATACCATGCACTCGAGTTCCTTCATGGGCCTCAGTTTCCTCATCCGTAAAACCAGACCATTAATCCCCTGCCTCATGGAACTGACTCTGGCGGGCCCTTGTAGGACTGTTGCTGATACTCAGTGGTGCCAGGCAGAGCCCAGGAAAGGACAGGGGCTGTGCCCGTGAGGTCCACCTCAAGCAGCCCAGGACAGGAAGCAGCTGCTAAGGACACTGCCAAATCACCTGGGAGGCTACACCATTCCAGGCCGGTTCCCAGCCATTGGGTGGGTGCCAGGCCTGATCCAGCAGCCTCAGGAAATGCCTCTTATGGCTGGGCCCTGAACCACACTTTCGCTGGGACCTGGGGACCCTGAAGCAGGCAGACTGCCCTCTGCCTCCCACCTGCCAAGTAGGTATTCGAGCAGCAGCCAGCCTGGTCCCCCTGTGCAAGGACCAAACAGAGCTGGGTCCCCCATCAGTGCTGGGCGGAGCGACATGGGTGCAGGAGGCCCTGAAGGCAGGAGCACGGGCTTGGCTACTAGACAGCCCTGGGTTCGAACTGTGCATGTCCCTGGTTGTGTGACCTCAGTAAATGACTTAACCTTCCAGCACCCTAACTTCCTCTACTGTAAAATGGGGATTGCTATGATGGCTGCTGTGGACTGTGACGATGTCTCTAAGTGCAGGGCATGAGCTCAGCATGCACTAGGTGCATAGGAAACAGCAGCCACTGTGACCCCATGCTCCGGTGGGATGAAACATGCTCAGGAGAGCAGACCTGTCCACTGCACACTGCACTTCGAGTGCAAGCCCTCTAACTGGACTCTAGGTGGGCAGTTAAATGCACCCACCCATGACCCAGTGGTGCCTTTCAGGCAGAGCTACCTGGGAACTTCACCCAAGGGCCCCAGGAGGCTTGCCAGGAAGCCCACCACTGCATGGATTAATTGGGAAAAACGGGAAGCAAGCAGAAGGCCCAGCAGCCAGGGAACTGGTTAAATACTCTCCTGGCGTGGAAAGTGGTGCAGGGCCAAGTGATCGGCAAAAAGAGCCACTGAGAGAATCAAAGATGCAGCCAGATTCTACCCTGTGGTTCCATGGGCCAGCTCATGAAGGCACCCAAAGTCTCAGGCACAGGGAAGGGCTGCAGAGATGAAGGACGGACGGACGGACAGATGGATGGATGGATGGGTGAATGAATTAATGAATGAATGAATGGACTGTCCAGACCCCAGGTCCCTTTAAGGCAGTGGCTCTCAACTTCAGCATGTGCTGGTCCTGTGTCAAGTTCTAACCAGCGGATCTCAGTCCTGGCTGTCACTGGAAGCCGATGCCAGGCTGCCCTGGTCTACGGTGATCTGCGGAGGGCCCGGGCATCTGTACTTTGAAAGCTGCCCCCTGCGGTCCCACCTGCTCCAAAATCCAGAGCCAGTTGGGGAATCTGCATTTTGCCCAGTCACCCTGGTGAAGCCAGAAAATGCTACTCTGAACAGGCCACACCCTGGAAGGCGAAGTCAACCGCCTGTACAGCCCAGCCGCGGCCCGCAGAGGCCCGAGCACCCGCTCCGCAACCTGCGCGCCGCCTGCGCGGAAGACCACGGGCGGAGGATTGGTGGCCAGGAAGGGACAGTGCGGAAAGCATGCGGCCCCAGCTGGGCTACAGCGCCCTCTGGTGGCCAGAAGGCTCGCGGGCGCCGCGGAGGTCGCAGACCCCAGCAGGGGAGGACCTCCGTGGAAGGGAGCGCTGGCTTTCCCACTTCATGTCACTACTCCCTGGGGAAATATTTCAACAAAGAGATACTGGGGGACCATTTTGGAGAGGTTCAGAGATGTGGAGGTTACAGCTAGACAGCTCCCTGGTATTTTTAGAATCTCTAGACGGCCCTAAATTCAACCATTCCAACGTCACAGCCACATTCACCCATTTATTATTTATTTATTAATTTATTTAGAGATAGGGTCTTGACCTGTCACCCAGGCTGGGGTGCAGTGGTGCCATCACAGCTCACTGCAGCCTCGACCTCGTGGGCTTCTCAAGCAATCCTCCCACCCTCAGCCTCCCGAGTAGCTAGGACCACAGGCATGTGCCACCCTGCCTGGCTAATTTTGTATTTTTGGTAGAGATGGGGTTTCACCAAGTTACCCAGACAGGTCTCAAATTCCTGAGCTCAAGCAATCCTCCCATCTCGACCTCCCAAAGTGGTGGGATTACGGGCGTGAGCCACCATGCCCATGAGCTCACTGTGCACCTGCTTCTTCCTTGGCCTCCCTCCAAGCTGGATGGGGTCTTCAGCTCCCTCCTGCACCCTGACTGTGCCCAGCATGTGACCCCGGACAACTACCCTGTGTGATGCCAGAGGCTGGGGAGCTGGTTGTGGTTTCCTGAGTCCTGACCATCCTCCCAGGCACTTTATCTCCTTAGGTTGGGGCAGGGGGGGAGATACATGCAGCTGAAAATGTAAGATCCGGCAGCAAAGAAAGGGAATGGGGACAAAGAAAGGCCCCCAAAGGTAAGAGCCAGGTCTGAGGCAGCACAACTCAGACCAGGCCAGACGTGTGAGGTTTGGGGCACTCTTTGGGTATAGTTGTCAGATTGAATCAGCCCTTCACATAACCTCAGTGATTTAAGTCTTCAGAACTTGAATGCCAGCTCTGAAATCAGGCTTCTTAAGTGGGCCTTAGAAGTTTGATATGGTTTTGCTGTGTCCTCACCTAAATCTCATCCTGAACTGTAGTTCCCATAATCCCCAGGTAATCGTGGGAGGGACCCAGTGGGAGGTAATTGAATCATGGGGGTGGTTACCTCCAGGCTGTCCTCATGATAGTCAGTGAGTTCTCACGAGATTGGATGGTTTTATAAGGGGCTTCCCCCACCTCATCCCCCCCCCCCCGCCCCGCCCCACTTCACTCTGCACTTCTCCTTGCTGCTGCCACGTGAAGGACGTGTTTGCCTCACCTTCTGCCATGACTGTAAGTTTCCTGCGGCCTCCCCAGCCATGCAGAACTGTGAGTCAATTAAAACTCTTTCCTGTATAAATTATCCAGTCTCAGGTATGTCTTTATTTTATTTATTGTTTTGAGACTGAGTCTCACTCTCACCCAGGCTGGAGTGCAATGGGACAATCTCAGCTCACTGCAACCTCTACCTCCCAGGTTCAAGTGATTCTCCTGCCTCAGCCTCCTGAGTAGCTGGGATTACAGGCATCTGCCACCACGCCCGGCTAATTTTTATATTTTTGTAGAGATGGTGTTTCACCATGTGGCCAGGCTGGTCTTGAACTCCTGATCTCAGGTGATCTCCTGCCTTGGCCTCCCAAAGTCCTGGGATTACAGGCATGAGCCACTGTGCCTGGCCTTATTTATTTATTTAGAAACAGAGTCTTGCTCTGTCGCCCAGGCTGGAGTGCAGTGATGCAATCTTGGCTCACTGCAACCTCTGCCTCCCAGGTTCAAGTGATTATCCTGCCTCAGCCTCCCAAGCAGCTGGGATTACAGGCACCTGCCAGCACATCCAGCTAATTTTTGTATTTTTAGTAGAGATGGGGTTTCACTATGTTGGCCAGGCTGGTCTCGAATTCCTGACCTCAGGTGATCTGCCCACCTCGGCCTTCCAAAGTGCTGGGATTACAGGCATGAGCCACTGCACCTGGCCGATACGTCTTTATTAGCAGTGTGAGAACAGACTAATACAAAGACCCCTAATTTCTTCTCTGTCCCTATCCTGAAATACGTAACTCTGAAGGCCCTGACATTTGCTGCTCAGCCCACATTAGGCACTGGACAAAGCTCAGAGCTTTGGAGAAGGTATTTTTCCTTTTTCTTCTTAGGAGAGGGGAGTTTAGCTTTCTATCAATTTCACCTGGCATGGTGGACGCAGGAGCTGTGAGTGGGGTGGGCAGTGCTGTGCTCTGTTCCCAAATTTGTGTATTCCTTCATGGAACAGGTGACTGCTGTGTGCCAGGACCTTGACGAGCATCACTCAACGGGCATGACTGTGCCTGGCACTCATGGCGTGTGACCTGAGAGCCCATGTCAGAACACCCTGGGACAAGCACTGTGCTTGATGCTTTTCCTGCATGGTTGCCTGCAGTTCACCCTCACAACAGCCCCGTGAGGAAACAGCTGGGACTCTCCCCTTTTACCGGTGAGCAAACCCAGGCTCTGAGAGGTTGAAGGATGTGGCCTACAGCTCTGGAATGGGAGCTCCTTCCATCTGTGAGTTGGTTCCCTTGTCATGTGTCTTGTAGAGACAACAGGACATTCTCCCATCTTTTCCTGGTCTTGCTTAGGGACTGTCAGAGAACACGAGGGCCCCTACCCTGGTCCTGTCGTCAGAGGATCCAATAAGAGAGAAGTAAGCCAGTGGCAGGCAGGGACAGCAGAGGGCACCAATGATGGGCACAGGCAGGCTGACTTGGAGCTGGAAGGACCCTGGGAGATTATGGATCTCTAGTGGGAATTTCCGTGGATTCACAGTGGGGAAGCTGAGGCCAGAGAGGAGAAGGGGCTGGGCCAGGGTTGCACAGGAAAGTAGTGGCAGGGATGAAGGGAGACCCTCAAAGAGGACAGCCAGCTGCCTCCCCAACACGCCGCCCCCTAGAGGGCAGAATCCTGGCTCAGTGTCCTTTCCACCCATTGCAAGCCCACAGTGAGCCCAGCACGTGGTGTGTGACCAGTCAATGCTGAGGAATGAGCACAGGTAAGTGAATACTGAGTGTCCACTGAGCGCTCGCTCCACCCCAGCACAGCCTGCCTCTCTCTCTCTCTTCCCCTCCCCTGCTCTGGTATGGGGAGCGACAAGGATAAGAAGTAGGTAAAGTTAGGAGTGGCCTCTAGTGCTGCCTGTGGTATTAACGGTGGCAGGTGACCAAAACCCAGGGCCTTAGAGCTCATGTCCTCCAGCAGGTGGGTGGTGGAGGCCAGCTGGCCCAGCCGAGGGTGGGGACCCGGCTCAAGAGCAGGGCAGCAGCCAGACGTGGCGGCTCACGCCTATAATCCCCGCACTGTGGGAGGCAGAGGCAGGCGGATCACTTGAGGTCAGGAGTTCTAGACCAGCCTGGCCAATATGGTGAAACCCCATGTCCACTAAAAATACAACAAAATTAGCTGGGCATGGTGGCAGGCGCTTGTAATCCCAGCTCCTTGGGAGGCTGAGGCAGGAGAATCTCTTGAACCCAGGAGGCGGAGATTGCAGTGAGCCGAGATTGTGCCATTGCACTCCAGCCTGGGCGACAGAGCGAGACTCTGTCTCATAAAGGGCAGTGGCAGCAGGCCCCAGCCCATTAGGCAGCCCATTGCCATCAGTAGCATTGGCAAGGCTTCTCCAAGCCACTTTCTGGGTTGTAAATCATGAGTTGAGAAACAGTTAAGCCAATTAGACACACTTTGCATGAGTAATAAGTTAAAAATAATGTGCTTCACAAAATATTTGCATTGAATCAAAAATGGATTTTGTTACCTTAATTGTTCCCGAATGCCCTGTCTGGAAAAAAGGTATGTTTTGAAAAAAAAAGTCTTTAAACCCTAGCTCAGGTTTGTCAATTGCTTGATATCAAATGCCCCTGTTTATAATGGACCCATATGCATACTCTGCCGGGCATGTGCCAGGAAGTGGCAGTGCTGATGGCCAAACCATAGGACAAGGGCTCAGAGTCAGATCTGGGTCTACACCTGCCTGCCCCATCCCAGTTGTGCGGCCCTGAGCAGGCTGTTCAGCCTCTCTTAGCCTCAGTTTCCTTATCTGCAGCGTGTGCATAATAGTACCTGCTTTATATGATTGTTAAGAGGTCAATGCATGGAAAACTCATACTGCAACCAAGCACCCAGAAATGTAAGAATGTGATTAACTCCATGAACATTTCGCATGTCGTCATACATGATTTCTTCATAACAATGCTATAAGTGTAAGGAATTCTGTAGGAAGGGGACACACTTTTCCTAGCTTGGGAGTGGGATACAGAGCCCTGAGTCATGAATCAGCAGTAGGCTCCAGTCCCTGAAACAGGGACCTTCACTTCTCCTCTCACCATGAGCTTTGGGCCAGCAGCCAGCTCCACAGCAGAAAATGTGTCTAAGATTGATAGGAATAGCAAGTGGGTCTCATGTGAGTTTAAATTGTGAGAAAATTTGAATGTCAAATACCCCAGTTCTTAGCACAAATTAAAATCAAACCCTAGGAAAGGCGGTAATTACCACTGTCACAAAATTCCATGGAAAGCTACAGCAGCAGTAGAAAGAGCAGCTGACACCTGTGACATGGCCCCTTCTCTGCCCCTGTTTGGTCTTACAGCCCATACTGAGCTCCCTGCCTCCACTCTCATGATCTTCCCCAGCCTATTCCAGAGGTTCAGCTGCAGAGCAACCTGGAGACCCCCAAATGTACCCCCTACTGGTAGCATCTGAGGCATGAATATGCAGGTTGAGCTGATGTTTCTTGAGCAGCTGCTAAGGGCAGATCTGGTACTGGGGGCTTTAGTGCATTAGTGGTCTTGACCTTGAAATGAAGGCTGGACTCATTAATTCACTCTGTGATGGCATGCTGGGGGCTCTGCAGGGTGGTGGGAAGCTGATGCAATCAAGGAACAGAACTCATGGCCTCAGTGGGGAGGCAGATGTGTAAAGACAATCACAGTACGTGGTGATGTGGTGACTAGGGGTGCCCACCCAGGCTGTGGGCATACAGAGGAGGTGCTGGCTCTTCCTGGGTGGGCCGTGGCAACCAGGGAAGGTCTCCTGGAAGTGGGTGAAGTAGGAGGTGGGACTGAACTCTGGAGATGGGGCTCAGACACTGGACCCAATTGAGGACTAGCTAAAACAGGGAGGGGACAAGCAGTTTTCTGTAAGATGCAACCACTGGTGTGCCATGTCAGTTTACTGTTGCCACGGCAGCACCCAGCCGTTACCCTTTTCCATGGCAACAACCCAATGACCTAGAAGTTACCACTCGTTTCCTAAAACTTTCTGCATAATCCACTCCTTAATTTGCATGTAATTAAAAGTGGGTATAAATATGCCTGCAGAACTACCTCTGAGTGACTACTCAGGGCACACTGCCTGTGGGGTAGCCCTGCCCTGCAAGGAGCAGTGCCTCTGCTGCTGCTGTACACTGCTGCTTCCATAAAAATAGCTGTCTGCTGGGCACGGTGGCTCACACCTGTAATCCCAGCACTTTGGGAGGCAGAGGCAGGTAGATCACCTGAGCTCAGGAGTTCAAGACCAGCCTGCCAACATGGTGAAACCCCATCTCTACTTTTGTAAAAATACAAAAATTAGCCAGATGTGGTGGTGGGCACCTGTAATCCCAGCTGCTCTGGGGCTGAGGCAGGAGAATCACTTGAACCCAGGAGGCAGAGGTTGCAGTGAGCCAAGATCATGCCATTACACTCCAGCCTGGGCAACAAAGGGAGACTGTCTCAAAAAAAGAAATTGCTGTCTAACACCACTGCTTGGCCTTAGATTCTTTCCTGGGTAAAGCCAAGAACCCTCCCAGGCTAAGCCCCAATTATGAGGCTCATCTGCCCTGCATCAGGAGGAACATGTCATCCTGAGACCCAAAGAATGAGTAGGTCCCACAGTCAGACTGGCAAAACTTTTCAAGTCTGATAATACCCAGTGCTGGTGGTAGATGTAGGTATTGGGCAGGGCGGGGGCAGCGGGGAGGTGCTATTCGCAGCAGTGGGAACGTAAGTTGCCCCCATTCTCCTGGAAAGTCATTTGGCACTCTGTGAGCACTGAAGACCAGCAGTGTCCCTGCTGGAGGCTGCCTTGGCGGTGGCCTCAAGAGTCACACAGATGAGGATGCTCGTTGCCTGTATTAGTCTCTGTGCTTATCTCTGTGTTCTAAATGATCCATAATTTTTTAAAGTGTCTTTGAAAGAACATGTAGGTGTTCTGATTCTTGATCTGATGGCTGGTTACCCAGGTGTCCTTTTATAATAATTTGTTACACTGTTCTTTTGTTCTATGTGCTTTTCTTTATGGATATGACATTTCACAATTTTTAAAAGTTAAAAAGAATGAGTAGGCGAGACACTGGGGTCAGGCAGTCCCAGGCAGAGGAACCAGCCTGAGCAAAGGCCGGGGAGCCGGACAAAGGCTGGGGTGTGCATGACTCTGGGAATTCTGGCCCAACAACCAGGCACCCTGGCCCAAGGACGTGCAGTCCCCTGAGGAACAGCATCTCCGCTCCCACCCCGAACAGCCATCGATGCAGCACCTGCACTGCCGAGGCCAGGCCTAATTTAGTGCTACTTCAGCCTGTGTGAGGCTGGATCAAAAGTGAGCTCTCAGGGAAGGGGAGCCAGTGGAGGTGAGATGATGGGTTTAGTAAAGTAGTTTAACCACCGCCACTTGGTGTGGTTAAGAGGCGGTTGCTGTGGCCAGCAGGTGGAGGTTATAATGAGCCTGGCATTTCTTGTGAGAGACGGCAGGCAGTGGTTGTGCTGATGGGAGAACTCGTGGCAGTGGCAGCTTGACAACCTGTCTGGAGAGAGAGGGCGGAGCAGCGGCCACCGGTGGAGGCATGGGGGCAGCTGTGCCCACAGGGGTACCACTGACGGCTCCCCAGCCAGCTCCGCAGGCTTTTCTGGGGGCTTTTAGAAGATTGGAGGAGACGGAGCACAGGCAAGGGTGGCAGGAAAGTTGAATTTTTTCAGTGGAAGCAAAAGACAAACTTCAAGAGAAGAGGAAAAATTTGTTAGTTGAACTCTCTAGTGGTTTTCTGCATTGGCGATGGGAAGTCAAACCAAAGCACTGGGCTTGTGGCCTCAGCAGGGTGCTGCACCTGCAGGGGATGGAAGGGCACCTGGCATGAGGGAAAATGAGTGATTTATCTAACAAGTTGTCTTATTAGGAAAACGTGGCAGCTCACCCCTCTAATCCCAGCGCTTTGTGAGTTGTGTTATAATTTCCAGGTGGGAGGATCACTTGAGCCCAGGAGTTCGATATCATCCTGGGCAACATAGTGAGACTCCCTCTCTTAAAAAGTTAGCCAGGCATGATGGTGCACCTGTGGTCCCAGCTGCTTGGGAAGCTGAGGCGGGAGGATCGCTCCAGCCTGGGAGGTCAAGACTGCAATGAGCTGTGATTGTGCCACTGCACTCCAGCCTGGGTGACAGAGTGAGACCCTGTCAAAAAAAAACAAAAACCGGGTGCGGTGGCTCACGCCTGTAATGCCAGCACTTTGGGAGGCCAAGGCGGGTGGATCACCTGAGGTCAGGAATTCGAGACCAGCCTGGTCAACATGGTGAAACCCCATCTCTACTAAAAATACAAAAATTAGGGCCGGGCACGGTGGCTCAAGCCTGTAATCCCAGCACTTTGGGAGGCCGAGACGGGTGGATCACGAGGTCAGGAGATCGAGACCATCCTGGCTAACCCGGTGAAACCCCGTCTCTACTAAAAAATACAAAAAACTAGCCGGGCGCGGTGGCGAGCGCCTGTAGTCCCAGCTACTCGGGAGGCTGAGGCAGGAGAATGGCGTAAACCCGGGAGGCGGAGCTTGCAGTGAGCTGAGATCCGGCCACTGCACTCCAGCCTGGGCAACAGCGAGACTCCGCCTCAAAAAATAAAAATAAAAAAAAATAAAAATACAAAAATTAGCCAGGCGTGGTCGCATGCGCCTATAGTCCCAGCTAATCGGGAGGCTGAGGCAGGAGAATTGTTTGAACCTGGGAGGCAGAGGTTGCAGTGAGCCAAGATTGCGCCACTGCACTCCAGCCTGGGCCACAGAGCAACACTCCATCTCAAAAAAAAATACAAAGAAAAAATAGCTGGGCACGGTGTTGGGTGGGCACCTGTGGTCCCAGCTACCTGAGAGGCTGAGGCAGTAGAATCACTTGAGCCTGATAGGCAGAGGTTACAGTGAGCCAAGATTGCCTGAAAAGAGGAAGGGCATGGTGGCTCACGCCTGTAATCCCAGCACTTTGGGAGGCAAAGCCTGGCGGATCACTTGAGGTCAGGAGTTCAAGACCAGGCCAGGCACAGTGGCTCACACCTGTAATCCCAGCATTTTGGGAGGCTGAGGCAGGGAGGATCACTTGAGGTCAGGAGTTCAACACCAGCCTGGCCAACATGGTAAAACCCTGTCTGTACTAAAAATATTTAAAAATTAGCTGGGTGTGGTGGCGGGCACCTGTAATCCTAGCTACTCGGCTATTTCGCCTCCAAGCTGAGGTGGGAGGATCACTTGAACCTGGGATGCAGAAGTTGTAGTGAGCAAAGATCATGCCCCTGCACTCAAGCCTGGGTCACAGAACAAGACTCTGTCTGGGAGGAAAAAAAAAAAAAAGCATGAAAAGATATCTCAAAGGGCCAATTTGTGATGTTATTTATAGGAGTAACGGGGAAGTTTTAAATCTTGTGATCTCCAGAATAATGGCTGGTAATCATTTAATTATCAGGTTGGTGTGAAAGTAATTGCGGTTTTTGCCGTTACTTTTAACTGCAAAAACCACAATTGTTTTTGCACCAACATAATACTATTCTTAGCAGAATCCAGGCCCCTTTCATCCTCCTAACTTGGTGGCCTTTCATTAGTTTTACAAAGGCAGTTTAGTTTTGGGAAGGATTACTATCATTTAAACCACAAACCTAATTTCTCCCAAGGTTAATGAGTCCCATGCCCAGGAATGACCAAGGGCAGTTTGGAGGTTAAAAGCAAGATGGAGTTGGTTAGATCAGATTTCACTGTCATAATTTTCTCGCTGTTATAATTTCTGCAAAGGCAGTTTCAATGTAGCCTTGGAAATTGAGACTCCGCCTCAGTTTTTTAAATTATAAATATATATGAGAGAATGAAAAAATTTGATTCCAAATAAGTAATTTCAAATGAATTTTTTGTGAGGTAAAATGTACAAAATATAAAATTTACCATTTTAAACATTTGTAAGTGTACAGTTCCGTGGCATTAAGTATATTTCATGGTGCAACCAGTTCTAGCGCTTTCAGAGGCTGAGGCAGGGATATCATTTGAGCCCAGGAGTTCAAGACCAGTCTGGGCCACATGGCAAAAGCTTATCTCTACAAAAAAATACAGAAATTAGCTGGGCATGGTGACATACACCTATAGTCCCAGCTCCTTGGGAGGCTGAGGTGGGAGGATCACTTGAGCTGCTGAGGTCGAAGCTGCAGTGAGCCATGATCACACCACTGCACTCCAGCCCAGATGACAGAACAAGACCTTGTCTCAAAAAGAATAGGGGGAAAAAGAAAGAAATGGCAATGAGACTGGGCAATGTAATTTATAAGAAAAGAGGTTGAATTGGCTTATAGTTCTGCAGGCTGTACAAGAGGCACAGCACCTGGATCTGCTTCTGGGGAGGCCTCGGGAAGCTTACAATCATGGTGGAAGGCAACGTGGGAGCAGGCACATCACGTGGCCGGAGCAGGAGCAAGAGAGCATGTGTGGGGTGAGGAGAGGTGCCACACACTTTTAAATGACTAGCTGTCCTGTGAACTCAGAGTGAGAGCTCACTCATCACCAAGGGGATGGCCCAAGCCATTCATGAGGGATCTGCCTCCATGACCCAAACACCTCCCACCGGGCCCCACCTCCAACATTGGAGATTCCAATTTGATATGAGATTTGGAGGGGACAAATGTCCAAACTCTATCAACTACCATTCATCCTCCAGAACTTTTCATAGTCCCAGACTGAAATTAAATAATAATTCTCCATTCTCCCCTCCCCCAGACCCTGGCAACCAACATTCTACTTTCTGTCTCTATGATTTGACTATTCTAGGTACCTCGAATAAGAGAAATCACACAGTATACGTCCTTTCGTGGCTGGCTTATTTCACTTAGCATAATGTCTTTGAGGTTTATCTGTGTAATATGTGTCGGAATTTCTTCCCTCTTTGAGGCTGAATAATATCCCATTGTGTGTGTGTGTGCTGTGTTTTGTTTACCTGTTGATGGACTCCTGGATTGCTTTCATCTTTTGGTGATTGTGAATGATCCCACTGTGGACATAGGTGTACAAGGACCTATTTAAGTTCCTGCTTTCAGTTCATTTGGGGTATATTCCTAGTAGAATTGCTAGGTCATATGGTAATTCTATATTTAACTTTTTGAGGAACTGCAACACTGTTTTCCACAGCAGGTGCAGCCTTTTTCGTTTGTGCAGCATACACAGGTTCCAATTTCTCCACATCCTCGCTAACACTTGTTCTTTTTTTTTTTTTTTTTTTTTAATAGCCATCATGCCAGGCATAGTGGCTTATTCCTATAATCTAAGAACTTCGGGAGGCCGAGGCAGGTGGATTGCTCTTTTTTTTTTTTTTTTTCTCTGAGACAGAGTCTTGCTCTGTCGCCCAGGCTGGAGTGCAGTGGCACTATCTTGGCTCACTGTAAGCTCCGCCTCCCGGGTTCACGCCATTCTCCTGCCTCAGCCTCCCGAGTAGCTGGGACTACAGGCACCTGCCACCACGCCCGGCTAATCTTTTTTGTATTTTTAGTAGAGACGGGGTTTTACCATGTTAGCCAGGATGGTCTCGATCTCCTGACCTCGTGATCCACCCACCTCGGCCTCCCAAAGTGCTAGGATTACAGGTGTGAGCCACCACGAGGTGGACTGCTTGAGCTCAGGAGTTCAAGATCAGCCTGGGCAACATGACGAAAGCCTGTCTCTACAAAAAATACAAAAATTAGCTGGGCACAGTGGCCTGTGCCGGTAGTCTCAGCTACTTGGGGAGGCTGAGGCAGGATAATCACTTGAACCCGGGAGGCAGAGGTTGCAGTGAGCTGAGATCGCACCACTGCACTCCAGGCTGGGTGACAGGAGTGAAACCCTCTCTCAAAATAAATAAATAAATAAAATTATAGCCATCCTAGTGAGTGTGAAGTAGTATCTTGTGATTTTGATTTGCATTTCCCTAATGACTAGTGATGTTGAACATCTCTTCATGTGCTTACTGGCCATCAAATGAATTCAAATGAACTGTTAAGTGGAAGACTCTGTTTACGTTGATTTAAATTGGCAAGTCAAACAGTCTGAATGAATGAGATAAATGTAATACAGTTTGAGTATCCCTTATCCAAAACACTTGGGACCAGAAGTGTCTTGGATTTAGAATCTTTTTGGATTTTGGAATATTTGCATTATATTTACTGGTTGAGCAGCCCTCATCTGAAGATTTCTAATCTTAAATGTTCCAATGACATTTTCCTTTGAGCATCGTGTCTGCACTCAAAAAACTTTGAAATTTGTGGGTTTTTTTGTTTTTGGAGACAAAGTCTTGTTTTGTCACCCAGGTTGGAGTGCAATGGCACGGTCCCAGCTCACTGCAGCCTCCACCTCCTAGGTTCAAGTAATTGTCCTGCCTCAGCCTCCCAAGTAGCTGGGACTACATGTGCGTGCCACCACACCCTGCTAATTTTTTGTATTTTTAGTAGAGACGGGGTTTCACCATGTTGACCAGGCTGGTCTTGAACTCCTGACCTCAGGCGACCCACCCACCTCGGCCTCCCAAAGTGCTGGGATTATAGGCATGAGCCACTGCTCCTGGCCTGAAATTTGGAGCATATCGGATTTTGGATTTTTGGATTAGGAATACTCAACTTGTATTTATAATTGTGAGTTTAAAAATATTTTGTGATACACTAGGACAGGATTCATTGAAGTTGAAAATAAATATGAAACAAAAAAGTATAACAAATTTTTATTGGGATACTTGCCAACAATCTCTGTTTTTTTCTGACAGATATTCTACTGGTCTGCTGTCAGTAATAATAACAATAGGCTGGATGTGATGGCTCACACCTGTAATCCCAGCACTTTGGGAGGCTGAGGCGGGTGGATCACTTGAGGTCAGGAGTTTGAGACCAGCCTGGCCAACATAGTGAAACCCCATCTCTACTAAAAATACAAAATATTAGCTGGGTGTGGTGGCGTGCGCCTGTAATTCCAGTTACTCAGGAGGCTGAGGCGGGAGAATTGCTTGAATCCAGGAGGCAGAGGTTGCAGTTCCAACAGAGTGTGACTTCATCTAAAAAATATATAATAATAAATGGTATAAAGCAAAATCAAAATCCTATAAGAGTTTGTTGAGTTTGTAACATGAATAGAAGTAAAATGACAACAATAGCTCCAGGGCCAGGAGTGGAGAAATGCAAGTGTGCTATTGTGAGGATCCTATACTATGCATGATGTGGTAGTAACATCACTTGAAGGTAGACTGACAAAGTAAAGATGTATGCTATAAACTCTAAAGCAGCCACAAAAATAGCACAGCAAAATGTTGTGACTAATAAGCCAACAAAGGAGTGAAAGGAATCACAAAAATATTCAATTAATTCAAAAGAAAGCAGGGAAAAAAAAAAAAAAGGAAAGAGGAACAAAAAAACAGAGGGACAAATAGAACCCAAATAGCAAGATGGTAGATTTAAACCCAACAATACCAATAATCACATTAAAAGTCATTGGTCAAAACACCCAGTTAAAAGGAAGAGACCATTAGACTGGATTTAAAAAGCAAGACCCAACTGTGTGTTAACTGTAAGAAACCTCCATTAAATATAAAGCTGGGCACAATGGCTTGTGCCTATAATCTCAGCATTTTGGGAGACTGAGCGGGGGAGATCCCCTGAGACCAGAAGTTCAAGACCAGCCTGGGCAACATAGTGAGATCTTGTCTCTAAAAATAAAAAATAAGGGGGCCAGGTGTGGTGGCTCATGCCTGTAATCCCAGCACTTTGGGAGGCTGAGGTGGGCAGATCATCTGAGGTCAGGAGTTCGAGACCAGCCTGATCAACATGGAGAAATCCCATCTCTACTAAAAATACAAAATTAGCTGGGCATGGTGGCACATGCCTGTAATCCCAGCTACTTGGGAGGCTGAGGCAGGAGAATCGCTTGAACATGGGAGGCGGAGGTTGCGGTGAGCTGAGGTTGTTCTATTGCACTCCAGCCTGGGCAACAGGAGTGAAACTCCATCTCAAAAAAAAAAAAAAAAAAAAAAATAGGCGTGGTGGCATGAGGCTGTAGTCCCAACTATTCGGGAGGCTGAGGTGGGAGGATCGCTTGGACCCAGAAGGCAGAGGTTGCAGTGAGCCAGTATCACACCACTGCACTCCAGCCCAGTGACAGAGCCAGATCCCGTCTCAAAAATAAATAATATTTATTTTCAAAAAATGTATCAAAAAAATAAAAAATAAATGAAATAAATGATAAAATACTAGGCATGGTGGCATGTGCCTATAGTCCCAGCTACTGAGGAGGCAGAGGCAGGAGAGTCACTTGAGCCCCAGAGTTCAAGGCTGCAGTGAGCCATGATTGTGCCACTGAATTCCAGCCTGAGCAAGAGTGAGACCCCACCACTTTTTTAAAGAAATAAAATAAATATACAAATAGTGTAAAGCTAAAGGAACAGAAAATTATGCACCATGCTAACACTAATCTAAAAAAACTGAAGTGGCTATGTTAATACCAGAGGAAGTAGATTTCAGGACAAAGAATGTTACCAGGGATAAAGAGGGTCATTTCAAAATAACATGTCAATTTATCAAGAGAACATAACAAATAACAATTCTTGGCCGGGCGCGGTGGCTCAAGCCTGTAATCTCAGCACTTTGGGAGGCTAAGACGGGTGGATCACGAGGTCAGGAGATCGAGACCATCCTGGCTAACACGGTGAAACCCCGTCTCTACTAAAAAATACAAAAAATTAGCCGGGCGAGGTGGCGGGCGCCTGTAGTCCCAGCTACTCGGGAGGCTGAGGCAGGAGAATGGCCTAAACCCGGGAGGCGGAGTTTGCAGTGAGCTGAGATCCGGCCACTGCACTCCAGCCTGGGGACAGAGCGAGACTCCGTCTCAAAACAAACAAACAAACAAACAAACAAAAAAAAACAATTCTAAAAACCCAGTAATCCTAATAATCTAGCAATCTGGCTGCTCTGCCTATGGAGTAGTCATTCTTTATTCCTTCACTTTCTTTTCTGTTTTTTTTTTTTGTTTCTTTTTTTGAGACCGAGTCTTGCTCTTGTTGCCCAGGCTAGAGTGTAGTGGCACGATCTTGGCTAACTGCAACCTCTGCCTCCTGGGTTCAAGCAACTCTCCTGCCTCAGCCTCCTGAGTAGCTGGGATTATGGGCGCGAGCCACCACACCTGGCTAATTTTTGTACTTTTAGTAGAGACGAGGTTTCACCATGTTGGTCAGGCTGGTCTTGAACTCCTGACCTCATGATCTGCCCGCTTCAGCCTCCCAAAGTGCTGGGATTACAGGCATGAGCCACTGTGCCCAGCCTCCTTTACTTTCTTAATAAACTTGCTTTCACTTAAAAAATATCTAGCAATCCTAAAATCTAATAACAGCTTCAAAATAAATGAAGCAAAAATGAATAGAACTACAAGAAATAGACAAATTCACAATTAACATTGAAAATTTCAGCACCCCTCTCTCAATAATAAAACAAGTAGACGGAAATCAGTAAGGATAGAGAAGATTTGAACAACACTGTCTCTGAGTTGACTCAGTAACAGCAGAATACACATTCTTTTCAAGTACACATACTCTGTGTCACAAAACAATTCTCAATACATTTAAACGAATTCAAGACACACAAAGGATGTTTTCTAACCACAGTGGAATTGAATTAGTAGTCAGTATAGAAAGATCTCTGGAAAGTCCCCAAATATTTGAAAACTAAACAATATACTTCCAAATAATCCTTGGAGCAAGAGGAAATCAAACAGGAGATTAGAAAGCATTTTGAACGGAATGAAAATATGACATTTCAGAATTTGTGGGATGCTCAGTACAGCTTAGATGAAATGAACAAATTCCTTGAAAAATACAAACTTCAAAAACTCACTCAAGAAACAGATAACCTTGGCTGGGCGCGGTGGCTCACGCCTGTAATCCCAGCACTTTGGGAGGCTGAGGCAGGTGGATCACCTGAGGTCAGGAGTTTGAGACCAGCCTGGCCAACACGATGAAACCCTGTGTCTACTAAAAATACAAAATTAACCAGGCATGGTGGTGCGCACCCATAATCCCAGCACTTTGGGAGGCCAAGGAGGGCAGATCACTTGAAGTCAGGAGTTCAAGACCAGCCTGGCCAACGTAGTGAAACCCTGTCTCTACTAAAAAAAAAAATTAGCCAGGCGTGGTGGCACGCACCTATAGTCCCAGCTACAGGGAGGCAGAAGCTGCAGTAAGCCGAGATCGTGCCACTGCACTCCAACCTGGACAACAGAGCGAGACTCCATCTCAAAAAAAAAAAAAAAAAAAAAAGCCTGAGACTGGGTAATTTATAAAGGAAAGAGGTTCAGTTGGCTTGCAGTTCTGCATGGCTGTGGGAGCCTCATGAAACTTACAATCATGGCAGAAGGGGAAGTAGGCACCTTCTTCACAAGGCAGCAGGAGAGAGTGAGTGTGAGAATGAGGAAGTGCCACACTTTAAAACCATCAGCTCTCTGAGAACTCACTATCATGAGAACAGCATGGGGGAAACTGCCCCTGTCGTCCAGTTACCTCCCACCTGGTCCTTCCTCTGACACATGGGATTACAACTTGAAATGAGATTTGGGTACACAGAGCCAAACCGTATCAGCACATATCCATGAAAGGAATTGAATTTGAAGTTAAAAACTTTCCCACAAAGAAAACTCCAGACCTAGATGGCTTCACTGGAGAATTCCATTGAACATTTAAGAAAGGAATAATATCAAATATATGAATAAGTGATGCAAAATATTATTTTTCTAGTAAAACTGGATGTTATAGAGCAGAGGGCAAAATCTGCAGGAATTTTAAGTTTACCCTTAAAATCTTCGGAGGATTCCTTGGAGATATCTTGAGCCGGGGACAGGCAGCTTTGGACTCTTATCAGATACCTGGGGACTCTGTTTCTTCTCTCTCTCGGGGACACCAGGACAAAAGAGGGCAGGACATGCTTGGGATCTCTTAGTGGTTGGTGAGGAAGCTGGCACTGGCACCTGGAGTGGCTAACCAGGCAGCCCCGGCTCAAGTCTCTGCCTGTCCATCACCTCCATCCCAAATGTGTGTTTAGTACCTTGAGATCTGGCCTGAGTATTATTTGAGCTATAAAGTGTGCAATCTTCTGTAAAGTAGGGACTGTGACAATATCCTGTCTTTTCTTTTTTTAAGACAGGATCTCACTCTGTTGTCCAGGCTGGAGTGCAGTGGCTCAATCATGGCTCATTGCAGCCTTGACCTCCCAACCTCAAGCTCTCCTCCTCAGTAGCTGGGACCACAGGTGTGCATCACCACGTCCAGCTAATTTTTGTATTTTTTTTTTGTAGAAACAGGGTCTCCCTGAGTCACCCAGGCTGATCTTGAACTCCCAGGCTCAAGTGATCCTCCCACCTTAGCCTCCCAAAGTATTGGCATTGCAGGCATGAGCCACAGTGCCCTGCCAACAATATCTTGTCTTATCAATGAGGAAGCAGAGGCCCTTCTGATGGGTGGGGGATTTGCCTGAGGCTACCTGGGGTTGGAATCTGATTCCCTGTGATTGACCAGGTTCTAGTCCCTGGCATTCAAGGCTCCGTCTCCCACACTCATTTCACTGCCGCCTACATGTACCTTCTAGTCAAACTAGATGTTTGCTGTTACCCAAATAGGACTCCTCCTGGAAAGGGCACCCCAACTCCATCCCCAGCCCCCCACAGCTCACTCCCAGACCCCCAGTCCATACCTGAAGCCTTGGCTTGGATGCCCTCTCCTCCCAGGAGCCTTTCCTGACCCCCCTTCCTCCCATACCATCCAGCCCTCTCTTCCCCATCTTGGGTCACCATCCTTCCTCTTGCCAAACCAACTTTTGTTTTCCTCAGTCCTAAGCATTCGGGCACCAACTCAGACTGGGGGGTGGTGGGTAGGCAGAAGAGGAAGTGAGAGAGACCATTGAGGAACTAAGAGGAGCTGGGCCAGAGCTGGGGTCTCGGAAGTGAGGAGGAGATTTGAGATGAGGCTGAAAAGGGTCAGAGAAGGCTTCATCCACTGGCAGCCATGTGTGAGCAGGGATGTGTGAGCAGAAGAGCCATTGTGTCAGGTTCTAGAAGGTTCCCTTGGGCTGCTGTGTAGAGAATGAGCAGGGGGAGCAGGGAGATCAAGAGGCAAGTGGGAGGCCATTGACTGCTGTCTCTCAGGAGAGATGATGGAGGTCTGGACCAGGATGAGGGCAGAAGGTGGCACACTTGGGATCATTTAGGAAGTAAAACCACCAAAGGCTGGTCAACAGACATGAAAGTACAGCTAGGTCCGAGGAATAAGTCCTAGTGTTACATAGCACCGTAGGCTGACCGTAATTAACAACTTATTGTTATTGGATTATACTTTAAAATAGCTAGAAGAGTAGAATTTTTTTTTTTTTTTTTTTTTTTTTTTTGAGACAAATTCTCGCTCTGTTGCCCAGGCTGGAGTGCAGTGGCACGATCTTGTCTTACTGCAACCTCCACCTCGCGGGTTCAAGTGATTCTCCTGCCTCAGCCTCCTGAGTAGCTGGGATTACAGGTGAGTGCCACCATGCCTGGCTAATTTTTGTTTTGTATTTTCAGTAGAGACGGGATTTCACCACATTGGTCAGGCTGGTCTTGAACTCCTGACTTTGTGATCTGCCCTCCTCAGCCTCCCAAAGTGCTGGGATTACAGGCATGAGCCACTGAGCCCAGCGGAAGAGTGCATTTTGAATCTTCCCGACACAAAGAAATAAGTGTTTGAGGTGATGGATATGTTAATTACCCTGATTTGATCACTACACATTGTATACATGTATTAAGATATCACACTGTAACCCATAAATATATACAGTTATGTGTCAATAAAAAATAAAAGCAAACTGGGTGTGGTGGCGCACATCTGTAGTCTCAGCTACTGGAAAGGCTGAGGTGGGAAGATTGCTTGAGCCCAGGAGTTCGAGGCTGCAGTAAGCTATGATTACACCACTGTGCTCTAGCCTGAGTGACAAAGCAAGACCCTGTCTCCAAAAATAGAAAAAAACTAAATAAAAGCAAACACATCATTTAAAAATAATAAGCCAGGTGTGGTGACACATGTCTGTACTCCTAGCTACTTGGGGAGCTGAGGTGCGAGAATTGCTTGAGCCCAGAAGTTTTGAGTTTAGCCTTTTAAAAAGTAAAATTTAACTAGCCTGGACAATATGGTGAAACGCCATCTCTACAAAAAATACAAAAATTAGCTAGGTTTGATGGCATGTGCCTGTAGTTCCAGCTACTCAGGAGGCTGAGGTGGGAGAATCACCTGAGCCTAGGAGGTCGAGGCTGCAGTGAGATCATGCCACTGCACTCCAGCCCGGGCAACAGAGTGAGATCCTATCTCAAAAAATAAAATTAAATAAAATTTAGAAAAAATAAAGTAAGGAAAAAGTAAAGTCAATGGGCTCCGGTGTTACTGGAAGAGATCCCTGCCTAGTCTCACAGGGAGTGAATCATTGCCTGACATCTTTGTCCCAGCATGCACCTTGCAGTTTCAGTTCTGTGTAACGACGACCAGAAGGCACTGCTGCAGCCAGGATCTCTGGTCCATGAGTCCATCCCTCCCAAGCCCTATAGGTGGCGCTGCAGGCTCCTCTTCCATGCAGGCCACCACCACCTGCAAAGCAATGCAGTGTGGGCCTCTGAGGATGAATGGACAGGCAATTGCTGAGATCTGTTTTGCCGAGATCAGCTCAAATGAAATTCCTGGTGGGGTGGAAATGTCAAAGCCTTTTATCCCCCCAACCCTGGGGAACCTGGGCTCAGGCATGTGCAGAAGTCTCTGCTTGTCTCCAAGTAAATTCTTAAAGGGATAAAGCACCTCATCCAGTTCTGAATCGGGTGGGGATTTCTCAGTCTTTTAGACATACAGGAGTAGAGATGGAAACTTCCAGAATTTAAAGTGTAGCGTATGGATGGGAAGTTTTTGTTAAAACTCTGGTCAGTAGGCCAGACGCAGCAGCTCACACCTATAATCCCAGCACTTTGGGAGGCCAAGGCTGGTGGATTGCTTGAGCCCACAAGTTCGAGACCAGCCTGAACAACATGGGGAGACCCTGTGCATACAAAGAATACAAAAATTAGCTGGGTGCGGTGGTGCACACCTGTAGACCCAGCTTACTCCGGGCTGAGGTGGGAGGTTCACTTGAGCCCAGGAGCCGAGGCTGCAGTGAGCCAAGATCACACCATAGCACTCCAGCCTAAGCCACAAAGTGAGACCGTGTCTCAAACAAAACAAAAACGCTCTGGTTGGTTGTCCCTTCCTCCTGTGAAAACATGTGAAAAACATGTGTATAGAATGCTCAGATCTGAAATCACTAAAAACATAAAGACATACCATGTACAACTTGCTGTACTAATTAACACTACCTGAGGTACTTTGATGAAGACTTGAGGCAGAAACCCACATTTTGGGGGAAAGCATTTGCCAGTGTTGGAAACTTTGTTGTTGTTGGGAGGGGGATTGGGGTTTTCTCCTGCCCTGGACCTGGATGTGTGTGGAGGGGTGCTCAGTGGACTGCTGATGGGTTTCTGCTGCTGTTTTTGGTTCGCTGCAACCTCCACCTCCCAGGTTCAAGCGATTCTCCTGCCTTAGCCTCCTGAGGAGCTGGGATTACAGGTGCACACCATCATGCCTGGCTAATTTTTGTATTTTTAGTAGAGATGGGGTTTCACCATTTTGGTCAGGCTGGTCTCAAACTCCTGATCTCAGGTGATCCACCTGTCTCGGCCTCCTAAAATGCTGGGATTATGGGCATGAGCTACCACGCCTGGCCTCTGTTCCCTTTTTAAAGAACCCTCCTTCTTCCCAGTTTTTATTTCTTATTTTTTATTTTTTGAGACAGAATCTTGCTCTGTTGCCCTGGCTGGAGTGCAGAGGTGTGCTCACAGCTCACTGCAACCTCCATTTCCCAGGCTCAAGTGATCCTCCTACTTCAGCCTCCTGAGTAGCTGAGACCACAGGTGCATGCTGCTGCCTGGCTAATTTTTGTATCCTCTTTTGTGTAGAGATGGGGTTTATCCATGATGCCAGGGCGGTCTTGAACTCCTGGGCAAAAGTGATCCTCCTGCCTTGGCCTCCCAAAGTGCTGGGATTGTAGGCATGAGCCACTGCACCCAGCCCCCTCTTCTCATTTAAATCTCAGGTAGTTTCATTTTTCTCTCATACTTCAAGTTCCAACATCCAGAATAGTGTGCCCCTGGGAGAGAAGTGAACTGTGAACTTGGCAGATTTGAAGGCTGCTATGGACTGAGCTGTGGCCCCCAACCGAACCCAAATTCATAATTTGAAGCTCTAACCCCTAATGTGACTGTATTTGGAGAGAGTTTCTGTAGAAAGGTAACTAAGGTTAAACGAGGTCGTAAGGGTGGAGCCCTGATCTGATGGGATTAGTGTCCTTATACTATAAGAGGCACCAGAGAGGGCTGGCTCCTCCCGCCCCCAGGACACAGAGAGGCAAGGCCACCTGCAAGCCCAGAAGACAGCCTTGCTGGAAACTGAAGGGGCAACATTTGGATTTTGGACTTGCCAGCCTCCAGCACAGTGAGAAGCACACTTGTGTTATTTGAGCCATCCAGCCTATGGTACTGTCTCATGGCAGCTTGAGCCGACTGGGGCTTCGGCAGCTTTCAGGCCAGGCTGTGGGGCAGCGGCAGGACCCCTGACCCTAGGGCAGCCCTTTCCTGTCTTGCCAGCTGAACCAGGAACAAAGGGCTCATTCTTCCCAAGGTTGTGCCTGACCTAGAATAAACCAGCACCAAAACCAGAGTGAATACAGGCCCTGAGTGTCCAACCTGGGTTGCCAGCAGCACCTGGGCCCAACTCAGTGAGAAACTTTCCTCATCTTGCCCTTAGGGCCATGTCTGGACAATCTCCCTTCTCTGGAGTGAAGACTGGGGCAGACCTGGCTTTGGGTCCTCCCTGGGCAGGGGAAGGAACCTGCAGTCAGCACCGTTCTGTTCTGCTGTGCTGTTCCTTTCCCCACCTTCTGTGTGTAGGTGTTTTCATGATTCATACTGCAGATCCGTATGTCTGTAAAACCCACATCCCCGAGCGTCGGTGATTTCTGGAATCCCACCCAGCGCAACAGCCCTCACCAGGTCCTCTCCCCTCTTCCTCCTCCCAAAGAGGACCAGAGGGGACACATGGGACCCAGGTCCTGCAGGCAGGAAAGCAGGACAAGCTGTTTGAAGTGGTTTTTTCCCTTCATGGCAGGACCCAGATCCTGCCCTACACACACCCATGTTAGGAGGGGACCTTTGGTGGGAGCAGGGGGACAGCTGTGATCCCAGCTCTGCAGCAAGAGGCGTCTGTGTGGCCCTCAGCAGAGGGCTGGTAGAGGGTTCCTTCTGGGGATGATGGAAATATTTTGGAACTGATTGTGGCGTTCTTGCACAACTTGGTGAATATATTAAAACCCACTGAATAATATAAAATATATAATATAAAAAATAAAATAAACCCCCATTGAATAATAAAACCCAGCTGTGTGCTGGGCCACCACCCCTGAGAGCCAGGCCCTGACTGCCCAGCCTGGGCTGCTATGGGCAGAAGTCTGTGCTTCCTAAGTGTCTGTAGTCACACAACGCAGTGACAAAGGCACCCTCCAGCCAGGTGCCCCTGCCTGTGAACAGTTAGGAATTCCAACTTCTTCTGAGCCCGTATCTGCCTAGCAGTGTTCTAAAGGCATTAATACTTCTCTTATTCATTCTCACAACGGCCTTGTGAGGCCGTCAAGATTCCCACTGAGGCCGGGCGCGGTGGCTCAAGCCTGTAATCCCAGCACTTTGGGAGGCCGAGACGGGCGGATCACGAGGTCAGGAGATTGAGACCATCCTGGCTAACATGGTGAAACCCCGTCTCTACCAGTGAGCTGAGATCCGGCCACTGCACTCCAGCCTGGGTGACAGAGCAAGACTCCATCTAAAAAAAAAAAAAAAAAAGATTCCCACTGAACAAATGAGGAAACTGAGGCCTGGGGAGAGGACTGCCCCATGTACTGAGCAGAGGATGGTGGGGTGGCTTTGGTCTGGGAAGTTTGCCCCCAGCCCTGCCCGCCCCTGTCAGGCTCAGCTGCCACAGCCTTCGCCCGAGTGGGTAGGGACGTGAGGTATCACCAGCACGCCCTCCTTGCAGCTGCACCCCGGCTCATGGCTGTGTGGATTGTAGCCTCAGCCTCCCCTTTACCAGTGGGGGTGGGAGGGGCTTTCCCTGGTGCCAGGAAAGTTTGTCCTAGGCTGCCGTGGGGCCATGCTGCCCTCCTGCTCAGCTGCCTCTGCCATCAGGCCCCGCCAGGCCTTGCTAGCTGGCAGGTCAGGCCACACCAGCCTCCAGTTAGGCCTCAGGCACTGTCTTGGCTTCCTGTACTGCCTGAGCAGGGGCTGAGGGAGAAATGACAAGTTCGTCAGCCTCCCATGAAGGCCCAGTGATGGCTTCCAGCACACTCCGCACCAAGCACGCCCTACACTAAGTCTTCTCGCCAAAAAGGAGGCAGAGTTTCAGGAGCTCACCATGGCTTGGGATCCCTGAATGTCCCAGCTTCCTGTGGCCTTGATGTCCCAGGACTGGGTCTGGGTGACTGGATCAGGGGTCTTGCTCTCCTCCCTCATCCTGCCCAGGCCCTGGCACCTGCTGCCCAGGCTCTTGTCCTCTCCTTCACAAGCCGTGTGGGCCTGGGAGAGGCCAGGCAGGCTGGGGGTGAAGGCAGCTGCCGCTCCTGTCCTTCTGCTTTGGGTTAACCAGGGCCTCTCAGGTCCTTGGGGCATGGCTAGCCAGTGTAGATGGGCTCACCAGGCTGTAGGCTGGGCCTGTGTCTATGGCTCAGCTGTCCTTGTCCCAGTATTTGCCTCTAGATTCTCTGCAGGGGCCTGTGGGCTCTGGAGACGCACGGGACCTGCGCCCCGGGCTGTTCCCATCATCCTGTGCGACCAGGGCCCTTCTAGGGAGCCTACTGCATGATTCTCTTTTGAGGGCCCCAGGGGCAGTAGGGTACAGAAGGTGGAATCTCTAGACTCACAGAGACCCAGGTCCCAATCCCAGGTCTGCCCTCAACACACTGGTGAACAGGCATTAGCCCAGGGCACCTCCCTGGGACCCAACCACGTCACCCCATGCCTGCTCCCTCTGAAATTGGTGTTAAGGCAAACACAGGCACAGCCCCCAGCACTGCCAGACTGGCTGGGTAGCTAAGTGGTGGGGGCAGTTGTCTGACCTCGGCTTTGACAGGTTTTTTTCTCTCCAGATTGTCAGGAGGACAGGTGGACAGGTCCACAAATGTGTCTCCTTGCAACAGCTCTGAGGATTTCCTGGGGATCCCACCAGTGGCCGGGACACCCAGCCCTCCTCCCCCAGCACTAGTTTGTTCTTGGCCAGTACAAGGTTTTGCAGAACTGGCCTTAGAAGCAGGGTTGACCCCAGCTGAGCCCAAGCAGCAGGGGGGAGAAACCGGCAGTGTGAGGGCAGTCACCTAGGAACAGCAGAGTAGGACGGGGCTGGAGCTGGGGACTGCAGAATTCTGTGTATGACATCAGAAGCTCCTGGGCCAGTTGTCATATGGAGTCCCAGGCCCCAGTGGCAAGACCCAGAAATCTGCATTTTAACAAGCTGAGGGGGACAGTTCCACACTTGGGACTGAGGACCTCTCATGCCATCCTGAGGGTCCCTTTCCCCCCAGGACGAAGGCTGCCCTGTCTCTGCTTCTCTGAGATGCCTAGTTAAGAGGGTCTGACAAGGACGAGGGACAGTAAGCAAGTGAACCTCTCTACCCTGAGACCTGACTGCAAGGCTGTGGGGACTTGGGGGAGGTGGGGCAGCCCTGAGAGTGCCCCGTCAGCTTCCAGACCGAGGCAGTTCCCCAGCCCCCTCAGGGCCGGGCAGACTGAGGTCACAATGAGGGATGTGGGTCTCAGCCTCTCAGCAAGAAGGCAGGTTGCAGTCAAATGTCACCTGGTGATGAATGGGAGGCAGTGATAGATCTGGAGGTTAAGGGCAGTTGCAGGTGATTCCAAGGGGACTTGGGACACCCAGGTCCTGGCCCAGGGCCAAGGACACTAGCCTCCCTAGCATACCCTCTACCCTTCTTCCCCAGAACCCACACTGGCTGCAAACACATCAAAGAAGAAAACATTTCAGGGCCAATTCATTTTTCTCAAAACATATATTTACCCCTCCTCTCAGTACATCTTTGAGCACCTTTCCCAGAATCTCAGGAATGTATAGACCCCCGCCCCACACTTCATACCCGCCCTAGGCCTTGGTGATGAGGCCCTTCACAGCTTGTGCAATGGCATCCTTGTCAATACCGAACATCTTCAGCAGCTCAGCTGGCTTCCCACTTCTTGGTACCCGGTTAACTGCCAAGTGGGTGACAGTGATGCCAGGCTCGCCCACTACTGCACTGGACACAGCCTCACCAATGCCACCTAGAAATGAAAGGAGGGGAGTCAGACGAGGCCTCAGGGTGAGCAGTGGTGGGCCCAGCCCTCTGTCAGCCTTAGTCAAGGATGGAGGAAGCTGCATACGCACCGCCTTTCTCCACCTGCAGCCACGAGCCCATCACATAACTCATTGTTTTTATTGTTTTAAAGAGTCAGGTTTTGCCACGTTGCCCAGGCTGGTCTCCAACTCCTGAGTTCAAGAAATCTGCCATCCTCAGCCTCCCAAACTGCTGGGATTACAGGCGTGAGCCACCACACTCGGCCCAAAACTATTTTTATAGGCCCAAACGTGGCCTCTAAATGTTTGTTTCAAACACCATCCTCTGGCCAGCAACTGTCCATAGTCTGATTATCTAGATTTGACCCCAGAGTCAAAGCCCATCTCTCCCACTGGGGCCTCCTCCTTAGAGAGGCTGGTGTGTACTTAGGGAGCCTGCTGTGTGAAGGACTCACCACTACCTCAGGGACACCACCATCCACCATTTAGCAGCGAGGCTGGAATCCTCGCCAGCTTCCTGGGCAGCAGGAGCTCCACAGAGCTCACCAGCAGCTGTGCGTTAGCTGGGTCTCCAGGCCAAGCCTGAGGCCTGTTAAGAGACCACGTCCCAGCTGCTCTAGAGGGACAGCTCTGGGGGTTCTGGGCCACCGCTGCCCTCCTGGGGCTCAGACAGAAGAGGCACGTCCAATGCTCGGGCTCTCTGGCCCTGCCCCTTGCCCAGCTTGCCTGCCCCAGGCCTCCTTACCTTCATAATAATGGTCCTCCACGGTGAGGATCCTGCCCTTGGTGGCACGAGCGCTGTCGAGAATGAGTTTTCTGTCCAGCGGCTTGATGGTGAAGGGGTCCAGCACGCGGATGTTGATCTTTTCTGTGAGGGAGAGCATACGGCATGGCTGAGGGGAGGGCTGGGCACCACCGTCTGCCCTGGTGGGGGCCTGGTGGGACATCCTGAGGACTGCGTTTAGCTAAGAGCTCAGCCTGCGGGCCTGTCCCTGTCCCAGGGAGAACCACTTGCCACCTTGTTCCCATGGCTGAGCTTATGCCTGCCAACCCCTTGCACTGGGGCATCTGGTCCAGCTGTGTTGCCTGCAGTATCCAAGAACCCAGAGCGGAGTGTGCAGGCCCTGAGCACCTTCCCTCATCCTCCCACAACCTCGAAGACAAAGGGAATGCGAGAGGACACACTCCAGGTATCTGGCCTGACAGAAGGTGAGGGTTGATGTGGTGATGTGGGGGAGCTGCAGCCAGCGGAGTGATCAGAGGCCCAGGTGCGGCCCCAGCAGCAGAAGCACCTTCTCAGAAGGACAAACCCACGCCTGCCAGGCCCTGCTTAAAGCTCACCCCACTGGATCTCCCCCTGCCTGGCGATGGGGTCCCCTGGCTCCTCCAGCCCCATCTTGCTCCTGCCTGGCCCTGCTCCGGCCTCCCTTTACTCCCCTCTCTACCAATCAATTCCTACCCACTCTGAGGCCACTTTCTGGAAGGTGCCACACCTGCCCGCTCTTTCGTGCTAAAACATGACATCTGTTGTGTGATTCTATTGCAGGAGAGGCCAATGCCTGTCTCCCCTACAAACCACTAGCCAACACTGTGAGCTCGCAGTAATAATAATAGAATACCAGGTCACATGCATGTAACCCTCAGGACAGCCCTGCGGGGAAGGGGCGAGTATCTCCATTTTACAGATGGGAAAACAGGCATGGTGATAGGTAGGGGATAACTTCCTTAATTAGTGTCTGGCTGAGTGATTCCAGCCCTGCGGGCAGGCTCCAGGCTACTGATCTGACCACCGTGCTGGGGGATCTCTTAGAGTCATAGGGTAGGGACTGTGAGCACTGCAGTCCCGGGACTTAGCATCATGCCAGACAGAACAAGTGCTCAAAGGATGGCTTTAATTACCATCATTATTTAATTAAATGAAATTCTTTCTCTTTAGCTGTGAGCTCTTCAAGAAAGAAAGAACCCCAAGACCTAGCATGCAGTGGCCATTCAGTTGATGACTTTGGAGGCCCCTTCTCACCTTTCTTCAGCAACTCGGCGGCAGCCAAGGCCTCATGCAGGGTCACCCCAGCCCCGATCACAGTCACCTGGTCATCCTTGCTCTTCAGGACCACCTGGGGGTGACACAGAGGGCAAGTGAGGCTCAGGGCCTCGGGACAGGGTGGGCCCTGACTGCTGGCAGTCACAGCAGGGAGGGTCCAGGCAGCTCTGTGGGCTCCTGGGGCATGTGAGGCACTGACCTTGGCTTGTCCGACCTGGAAGTCCTCATTGTTGTTATAGATGATAGCATTTTCTGGGCGGCTGGTCCGGATGAAGCAGATACCCTGAGACGGAAACAGATAAACTGAGGATACAGGATGTGGCACACCCAACCTCAGAGACGAGGTCTTTCTAGAGAGGCCATCCCTTCCCATGGAAGCATCAGTCACTGCATCCTGGCTACTCCAGCAGGGAAAAGGGCCTTGCTTGCCCTCGGCCGCCTGCACCCCACTTGAACACTCTGAGAACTGCCTGCCCCTTGCAGCCCCAGGCCGAAGGCAACTTTCCACCAGGTAAACTGGCTGCAGGTGGGCTACTCCTGCAGAGTGCACCAGGCAGAGGGGCAGGACCACGTACACTGTGTCTATGGAGTGCAGCTCCGGGCCTGGACCACAGGGCTCAGCTCATCCTTGCCTGTCTTGGAGAACCCAACTCAGGAGGGTGGACAGGTGTCAACCGCCGGACCGGCCAGGGCTGCCAGGATTCTCAGCGGAGACAGACTGTGGCAATCAGTTGACAACGTCTGCCACGTGGCAGTAAGTGGGGCATGTATTTCATCTTTTCTTGTCTAACTTCCACAAGCTACACAAACACCAGGCGCAAGGTCAGGAAACACCCCCTGGGGCAGCGAGTGACCAGCTCTTGGCCTCCTCTTGTTTCCCTCAGGAAGCGATAGCTGCCAGCAGGAGAAAGAACAGCCATGCGACCTACCTTTGTATTGGCGGCTAGTTCCACTGCCTTCTCTGTAGCAACGCCATCACTTGGGTAAAAGACTGTTGACATGGGGACTGATCGAAACATGGCCAGATCTTCCAGGGCCATCTGGGAGGGCCCGTCTTCCCCTGGGGTGTGGGGAAAGGATATGCAGAAATAAGACCCCCTGTCCATGGGCTGGAATCCTCGCCCACCCTCCTCCCATACCTCCTGGTACAAAAGTCAAGGGAGCTCCAGGTGTAAGTGCCCTGGCTAAACTCACCGATGGAAACGCCACAGTGGGAGCCACAGAGGTTGATGTTGCTCTCAGAGATGGCGGCCATGCGAATCTGGTCAAAGGCCCGTGTGAAGAAGGCTGCAAAAGTGCTGCAGAAGGGCACCGTCCTGTTGCGGGTGGCACAGCCCACCGCGATGCTCACCTAGGGGCAGGTGGGGCAGGGTCAGCCCAAAGGGGCAGGCAGAAGGTGGTTGGGGAGCCTAGGACCCCTCTCGTGGAGAAGGCCACAGTTTGTGTATAGATTGTCCATCCTTTCTGAGCTTCCGAATGTGTCCCCCACCACCTTCTGCAGAGACCGGTCCTCCCAATCCCTCCCCAGGGTCCAAAGGCAGTAGCCTCATGCCTGCTGAGGCTCCAGTCCCCAGATCACTCATCCAGAAGCAGCACTGAGTACAGTCATCAGTTCCAAACCAGCTGCCCCTCAAGGCTCCAAAATCTGCCAGCCAACAAGAGGCCTCTTTCCCCAGTCCCACACCCTGCAGAGCAGTCTCTGGAAACCAGAGATAATTTCAGGTCCGGTTGGAAGAACTCTGGAGATGTGAGTGCCCTCCAGAGAGAGGAAGCTCACTGTCCCTAGGGGCCTGCAAGCCAGGCTGGGCTCCTGGACCACCATGAGGAGATATTTTGAAAAAGTGGACAAAACATTGTTCCTTACTTCACAACCTCAGTTCCTGACACGGAGCTGCTTCCCCAGATGGGAACATGTCAGGGGCCCAGAGTTCCCTCATCTCTGCATCCCTCAGGGTGGCAGGGCCAGAGCCGTGTGCACTACACGCGCTCAACAGACTGGCTGCTATACCCATCACAGCCCCACCTACTGGCTGGGCCTGCCCTCCACCTGGAAGAGACCCCATTCACCACCAGGCCTGGCCTGCACGCAGCTCCTCCTGAGAGCACCTGCAGTCCCATTCGGTTCCCCCGCGTGCACACTTGTCCAGGACATTAGCACCTCGGCAGAACCTCCCAAACTCTGGCTACTCAAGGTCCGGGGTTAATGCTGGGTTCTGGCTTTTCTTATAGTCTCCCTGGGCTGGCCCACAGCAGGCACCTGGCCCTGCCAAAATGGTTGCCCCACACCCCTCAGACCACAGCCTGCAGCCTTGGGTGGACCTGTCCCTGCCAGCCGGCCCCGGCACCCACCATGTTCTGCTCAGCAATGTAGCACTCGATGAAGCGGTCCGGGTGCTCCTTTTTGAAGATCTCCGAGAAGGTGGAATTTTTGGTGTCTCCATCCAGGGCGATGATGCGGTCACTGGCATGGCCCAGCTTGGCCAGTGCCTGCCCGTAGGCCTTGCGGGTGGCTATCTGTGAGGAAGAGAGTGGGAAGCCTCTGGACCCCTCTGAGGGTGTGTGCACGCCTGCGGCCTGGAGCCCTGCTTTTAGAGAAAGATTAAAACAGGGCCAAAAACAGAAGCCCAAGAGCGCAAGGTCCTGTGGAGACTTTGAACTGCTGAAAGGTTGCCAATGACTACGGTCAATGTCTGGGAGCCCCTGGAGGCCCCAGCATGGCTGTGAAAGGTATAAGCTACAGAAGACACCCACCAGCCCCAACTTCCTGCGGGCTGCACCAGGTCTATGAACCTATTCCACTTTGCACGGGAACACAGAAGGCTTGGGAGTCAAGGCCAGACGCAGGCTGCATGGATGGGTTCCCTTGGGACAGAAACCTGGAGCAGGACAGCTCTGCCTAGCCTTGCTCAGGCCAAGGGTCCCTCGTGGACCAGCGATGCAAGGACTTGGGAGTGAGTCCTTGGCTTTGATCCCAGTTCTGTCAGTAGCTTGCTAAGCTTGCTAAGTGGACAACTCCCTTGCCCTGTCTGAGCCTCTGCAGGTCAACTCCAGAGCTCTCTGTCCTGCTGAGAGAAGTGGCAGGAACAACACCTGAGGAATCACTCCTTGTCCTAAATGAAGTGCTCTCCTCCCTTTCCCAGCCCTCCAGAAGGCGCATCTGGGCCACAGCCTTGGGGAACCTGAGAACTACAGGTCCAGAGAAACAAGCCCCACTTTGTACCTTGTCCCCAACTTTGTAGCTGGGCAAGCTGGGCATGCGGATATTGGCAATGTCCACTGAGGGGGCGTCCTCCTGCGGGGGGGTTGCCAGGATCTTCTTTTTGCTCTGGATCTGGCTGTAGATCTCCTGGATGATCTGCTCAGCCATGTTTTTGGGGAGGGGCTTCCCATGCCAAGACTCCTTATCTTCTACTCCTGCAAGCCCAACATGGGAGGACAGAGGAATGTGTAAGACAGAAGCTCCCAGAGGGCCAGGAGGCTGCCCCAGGAGCCTGGCCCTCCACCTGCCGAGGGCAAGGGAGGAATGGCATCATCCCAGACAGGAGGAGCCCAGCCAGGCACGGGGGCCAGGAAAGGAGGGTCGCAGTGAATAGGATAGACTCCTATGCGCCCACCACTCACTGTCTACTGCCTGGTCCTCCCGGAACTCACAGCTGAGAGGGAAAGGAGGGGTCAGACGTGGGCAGGTGTGTGTTTCTGGGCCTGCTGCCCCATCCCTTCACCAATGTGTCCCTTCTCTTCCTCCCCACAACCCTACCCACAGGGTCACACAGAGGTGGTGTCTGCTGCAGAAATACTCAGTTTGTCGACTGGGTTGGAAGGGACCCTGGCCATCAGAAGGGGAACCCAAGGCCAGAACAAGGCTTCCAGGGTCACCCGATGCATCTGTGGGCAGCAGAGGGGTCTATAAGTACCTAGGCTTGCCCACCCATGGCGCCTTGTTGTGTGGGGCCAGCAAGGCTGAATATCCCTCTCCCTGGAGGTCACCTCAGTAGTCACTAGAGTCTGGCCAGGGCGAAGAACAGACTGACCTCTCAGGTAGCACCCAGCAGCCCCAAAGACTTCAGGAGCCCCCCAGAAGCTGCAAGTGGTCCAGATCCTGCCCAGTATTACTAACACCTGAGGGCAGTGCCAGGCAGCAGCACCAAAGCCATGACAATATCCCAGAGCCCTATCCTTGACATCCACCTCCTCCCAGACACCACCCAGCACCGCCAAACCCCCACTCAGAACGTCCTCATATACCTGAGTCTACATGGGCAGAACAAGCCACAACCCCTGAGAGCAGGCAGGTAGACAGCCAGGGGCATCTGTGAGGGAAGCCTACCCAGGCCCTGGAATCGGCCCCCTGCCATGCCACAGACTTCCTCTGTCCCGGGGCAAGTCCCTGACCACTTGAAGCCTCATTTTCCCATCTTTAAAATGGGTGAGGGCCATCCCAGGCCTAGGAATCTGAAGCCCGCACCTGGGTGCCAAGGAGTGACTTACGCCTGTCTCATTCTCTGGCCTGGGGCAGAAGCCAGGTTCCAAACCCCTCAAGGTTCTCGGCCCACACAGGCCTTGCTCAGCACCTGCCATTGCTTGAGGAGTACCCCACTCACCACCTGGAGGGAACAGGCCTCTCCAGGCCCTGCCCGGCTCTGTGTTGGCTCTTCAGCTGGAGCACGTGGCCGGAGCTGACAGAGTGTACAGAGCTGCGGCTCTGAAAGGCACCAGCCAGGGTGGGGCACGGGGGCTGCCTCACTCCACACCCTTCCTCTCACCCACATACCCTCCAAGTCCCTCCTCTCCTCCTGCCTGTACATGCCCCCACTGGCAGAGGCCAGACAAATCCGAGTTCAAATCCTGGCTCAGCCACGGGGTGTCACTGAGTCATAGTGTCTCCCGCTCCCCTTCCCTGGAGCCTGGTGCAATCAGTGTGCAGCAAGAGCTGGTGTTTCCCTGGATGTGAGGGTAAGAGCTATGTAGCTACAGGGTCCAGGCCAGGGGTGAAGGTGGGGAGGGCGGCTCATGCGTACTGACCTGTGATCCCTCGGCCCTTGAAGGTCTTGGCAATGATGGCTGTTGGCTGGTGCTTGGCCTGGCCAAAGGCCTTGCACAGCTCCTCCACGCTGTGTCCATCCACGATGATGGCATGCCAACTGGGGATGGGGGGCGGGCAGAGAGTGAGGGGCAATTCCCAGGGGCCACAGCCTCTGGGAGCCTCCCAGGGAAAGGTCTGCCCAGGCTCCACCCCACAACTGCGGCCTCAGCTGGAGTAGTAGAAAGCTTGCAACATTCTGGTTTCCAGTTTGGGTTTTTTAATCCTTTTCTTTTTCCCATTATTTTTACTCCTTTTGTTTGCCTCTGAACAGGTTTTCCTCTTCTTCCTAAGTAATCCAGAGCTCAGTTCCTTTATTGTCTCTTTCATTCCTGATCCGCTCATTTCCTACTGAAAGCTGTTCTGGGGTCAGCACACCGGGTTTGGAATCTGTCTGCTATTAGATTCTTGATGAATTTTTTGGCCCAATTTTTATTTGGGGGAACACATTTGATCACAGATGCTGGAAACTTTTGAAATGCACCATGTTGTCAAATATACAGGAAGGAGCCGGGGCAGAGCAGGCTCTCTCTTGAAAAGCTATCCTTTTGGGGACTCTTTTTGGCATAAGAATAATAAAAATAGCACCACTCAAACTGAGTGCCATGCCAAGCACTGCCCATTGAAGCCTCACCACGCCATGCCTGGGTGCTGAGTTGGCCCCATTTTACAATCAACTGAGACAGTGAAGGTGGAGTAACGTGACCCACGCCACAAAGCAAGTTAGCAGTGGAGCCAGGACTTCAGCAATCTGGCTTGAATCACAGGTTTATGGACACAGGTCCTAGGGGTGCTGCTGGGGTTGTACTCTGAGTCCCCAGATCGATGTGGCCTTGGGGAGGCCTGTGGAGCGAGGACCCTGTGGCTCAGGTTTCTCGTCTGTCCAACGGAGATTATTTCCTCCCTCCTCTCCCTTCCTGAGGTCAGTCATCAAGGAACACAGGCCTGCATCTGCTATGCTACTGCAAGGTAACCCCAAGCATCATGTTACTCAGTGTAGTCACAGGCATGGGCTCATCTGCAAAACGCAGCCCTGGAGGCTTGACCTGAGTCCCAAAGCCTTGCACAGCACCTGCCCTGTTCCCTCCCCTCCACAGCCTCCTCAGCCAATGCTGGGCTCCTGTGCAGAGCAGCTTGTGTTTGGGGACACAGGTGGAGGCTTTGAGGTAGGGCCCCTCTGGCTGACACCCATGCAGACTGACCTCCCTGCTTTGTGCCCTTTGACCCTGAATGTGTAACCAATCAAGGCCGAAGGGAGCCATCTGGAAACCCTCTCTCCCATTTCACCAGGAGCCTGTTCCTCCTCCCCAGGCTGGCTGGGGCTGGGCACGGGATGTGGCCACCAAACTGAGGTTCAAACCTCTCCACAGCTGTATGTCCTTTAGCTTTACCGAGTGAGCCCCTATCCCTCAAGAACCCTCCTTCCTCAAGAACAAAGTGAGTCAATGTGAGATGGCGTGTGGAAGCTCTGAGAACCACCATGCCATGACTACGGAAATAAGGAAACTCACTTAAAACTGGGCCTGGCCCACATATCCATGGTGGTAGCCTGAGTTACTAAGTCTAAATGCCTAGAGTTTGAAATTGTGAGTCAAATGCTAAAGAAAGGGACCTTTAGATGGGGCTTAAGGTCCCAGCTTCAGCTCCTGCACCTGCAAAGCTGTGATCACACTCAGGCCACAGCCTCATACGTACCCGAAGGCCTCGCACCGCTTCTGGTAGATGTCCATCTGGTGCTGCAGCGGGGCTGGGTCACTCTGGCCCAGGCGATTGATGTCTAGAATGGCCACGAGGTTGTCCAGCTTATAGATGCTGGCAAAGGCCATGGCCTCCCATACGGAGCCCTCTGACAGCTCCCCGTCTCCCAGCAAGCAATAGACTCGGTAGCTGTGGACAGAGAGTGAGTCAGGCCAGTCCCTTTCACCTGGACCCAGCTGGCTCCCACCCCCACCCGTTCAAGGAGCCTGCACTCTGGGTAAAGGAGCAGCCATGCGTGGATATGCAGAACAGACGGCATTTACACTCAAAGGGCAACAGTGTCACCAGGTCCCTGCAGTCCACCACAAGCCACACCCCAAGAAGGAAGCCATCAGGAGCTCAGGAAGAAGTACTGACTGTTAAGAAACAGAGGTCTAGGACAACAGGGATCTGGCCAATAAAATCAAGAAAAATGGGGGTTGTTGGAACGAGAGGAAAGTGAGGAAGAGTGGGTGAATAGGCTTGAGCCACCTGCCGCAGGGGATGGACCCCGCTGTGAACCAGAGGTTGGAGGAGTTCTTGGGACTGGCTGGGTGGGCCAGTGGGAAAGGGGAACCTTGGGAACCAAGCTCTGCTTCTGCCTGGAGGAGGGAGCTGGGCCGGGGAGGCCTGAGGCACTCTAGGCAACACCCTGGAGCAAGAGGGCTCAGGCGGAGGATGGAGCATGGAGGGCCCTTGAAGACCAGGTGCTTCATGGGACAGGCTCTCCCCAAGCTTCCAAGACTGGCTCTTGACCCCAAGATTGAAGCTGGGCCTGGCCCTGTCTCTACCACCGGGGCCTTCTCCTCCCTTCAACACAGGCAACCATGATCTTTTCAAGACAGTGAGACATGTTAAAAAGAACATTGAACTTGGGATAAATTACCCAGCAAACAGAACGTTCCCGGGCCCCAGGGGAGGGTGGGCGAGGGGGTGAGGCTAGAGGAAGGGAGACCAGTTCAGGGACTCTGAGCCCAGCCTGGGAGATGTGAGGGGATGGGGGTAGCAGAGGGACGGCAGCAACAGACACAGAACTTGTCTAAAGGTCGTGCCGTCAGGAAGTTGCTGATCTAGGATTCAAACACAGGTCTGACTATAGCCTAGACTGTCCACTCCTTGCAGTGCAGGCATGCACGTAGGGTGAGGAGTGGTGGGACTTGGGGACCTCCCCTTACCCTGCCCAGTGTCTAGCTGTGTAGCCCCAGGAAATGAGGCCGGTGCCTGGTTGGGCTCAGAGGGGACACGGCTGCCCTCCTGCTACTACAGGAAAAGGCCCTCAACCCGGCTGCATGCTCAGCAGTCCAAGCCTCCAGGCCTCCCTGCTGCAGGGTGAAGGCAGGGGCAGCCGGAAGAGGCTGGGACAGCCAGCCACGGAGCTGTCAGCATGACTCAGCACTTCCACATGCCAGCAGGCCGGGAGCGCTCCCTGCAGCCTCCCCTGCCTCGTGCTGCTCTTCTATGGCCCCCACCACAGGAGGTGGTGCCCCTGTGGGGTACCATGGCCAGAAGGACAAAGCCTTAGGCCCACACTTCAGAGGCCCTATCCTGTCCCAGCCTCGCCTCCTCTTTCCCCTGTAGGTTTTGAGGGGGCCCAGAGACCCTGGAGGGGCTCTGGTCTGGTACAGCAGCTCCAGAAAGGGGCCACATGATAGGGATGAGCCAGAGAGGCCTGTAGCGAACTTGACTTCCCAGAAAGGGATTCCAGGGAAGCCAACTGGCTCCCACCCCAAGCCCACACCCACCTCCAGGGAAGCCAAACCCAGGCTAGCACTGGAGGCCCAGCACAGCTTTGGACTTCGAGACTAGGGACAAGGCTAAGCCCTACAGGGCCATCAGGCTCAGGTCAGAGGGTGTGCTGAGGTCCCAAGGAGATGCCAAGGAAGAGGTTGTGAATAAGGAAGGGGCCTATAGGAGCCTGGGCTAACCCTGAGACTTGATATTGCCTGAGCTGTTAAGAGTTAGGGGTGGGGGGCTCCAAACATCCATTCATGAACTAATTTGAAGAAAGGGGACCCTAAATAGAAGGTCGACATTTGTTGCAGAACGATTTGGAAACTACCTTACATGTCCAACAACAGAGGACTGGCTAGATGGATTATAGCATCTCCCATAAAACAGAACATTACGTGATCGTTAAAACCAGCTCTCAGGATGGGTGCAGTGGCTCACGCCTGTAATCCCAACACTCTGGGAGGCTGAAGTGGGCGGATGTCCTGAGGTCAGGAGTTTGAGACCAGCCTGGCCAACATGGTGAAACCCCGTCTCTACTAAATACATAAAAATCAGCTGAGTGTGGTGGTTAGCGCCTGTAATCCCAGCTACTCAGGAAGCTGAGGCAGAAGAATCACTTGAACCCAGGAGGTGGAGGTTGCAGTGAGCCAAGATGGCACCACTGCACTCCAGCCTGGGCGACAGAGCAAGACTCCATATCAAAACAAAACAAAAACCAGCTCTCCACTGTTAATGTCATGAGAAAATGCTCATGATAGAAGGCTTGGTTTAAAGTGCAATACTAGGTTTTATATTACACACACACACACTGGGATTACAGATATGTAAGCTTTTTTCATGATAACATGGACAAAATACATCATTAGATTTAAATTGGGGGTGGGAGGCAGTGTGTTAAGAATAAGGAAAAATCCGGTCGGGCGCAGTGGCTCACGCCTGTAATCCCAGTACTTTGGGAGGCTGAGGCGAGCGGATCACGAGGTCAAGACCATTTCACCATGTTGAGACCATCCTGGCTAACATGGTGAAAGCCCATCTCTACTAAAAATACAAAAAATTGCTGGGCGTGGTGGCATGCACCTGTAGTCCCAGCTACTTGGGAGGCTGAGGCAGGAGGAGAATCGCTTGAACCCAGGACGCAGAGGTTGCAGTGGGCCAAGATCGCACCACTGCACTCCAGCCTGTATGACAGAGTGAGACTCCATCTCAGAAAAAATAAAAATAAAAAAATAAGGAAAACGTTCATTTCTTAATACCACTCTGTACTTTTTAAACAGGAGGGCAGGGCAGAGGCCAATTTGCTCTATCAAGACACAATCTGGGTGCCTGGCCTAACATGATAATCCCTGGATGCCCTGGCCCCTTCCCCCAGGTACAGTCAGGGGCCTAGGCTCTAGCCAACCCTGGCCCCAAGCCACCCTGGCTTCTGGGAACCCAGCTAAACTCCTTCTCCCTACACTGACTTGTTCCATTATGTTAGGGTCAGGAAATGCCCCTTCACAGGGAATTATTTCCAGCAACTGTAGGGAATAATTAACTCACATCTCTGGTTCTCTGCCAAATAAAATGCTCTTAAACATGCATCCCATTCTTTGTGTGTCTCTCTCTCTTTACTTCACGGTGAATCATTTCTGGGTGTAGCCAAGCCTGCCCCAAGGCTCAGCCAGGGACTAAAAGAAAACTGTGGTCAGGTGACACTGGCCTGAGGGGGTCTGGAAGGGACTGTGAGGCCTCCTTGGAGAGCCAGTCCTGGGGAAAGGCCTGCACACAGAAGGTGCTCCCTGCAGTCTCCTGTCCTTCAAGGACCCACAGTCATCCCAGACCCTACTTGTCTGCCAGCTCCACAACAGCCCCGGCATGGCGCCTCTGCTGCAGGGGTGGAGGACAGGGCAGTAGAGATGCCACCAGCTGCAGAGCTGGGCCCTTCTCCCACCCGGTGGGCTTGCCCCACTGGCCTTCCTCCTCCAGGAGGCTTCCCACCCACAGGACTCCCCCAGCTCCTGTGGTGCCCTCAGCCTCTCCGAGAGCAGCCTGGGAATGCTGAATACTGACTCTGGATACCTCCACCACTGACTGAATGGCCTAGGCCAGCATCTTGCCTCAGCTTCCTCACCTGTAAGACGGGTCACGGTTCTCAAACCACTACCCAACTCATAGGGGGTTTTTAAAGGTGGAACCCAATACAGCACATGACCACTAAGCAAAGGGCCTAGGCCCCAAAGGGCAAAGGAACCCTTCTGATGAGTGATTGACATGGTTAGGCTCTGGGTCCCCACCCAACTCTTGTAGCTTCCCACGGGTTATGGGAGGGGCCCAGTAGGAGATAACTGAATCATGGGGACAGGTCTTTCCCATGCTGTTCTTGTGATGGTGAATAAGTCTCACGAGATCTGATGGTTTTAAAAATGGGAGTTTCCCTGCACAAGCTCTCTCTTTGCCTGTTGCCATCCACTTAAGATGTGATTTGCTCCTCCTTGCCTTCCACCATGATTGTGAGGCCTCCCTAGCCATGTGAAACTTAACTCCATCAAACCTCCTTTTCTTCCCTGACTCGGGTATGTCTTTATCAGCAGCATGAAAACAGACTAATACAATGATTATTCTTTAAAAAAAAAAAAAAAAAAATTTTTTTTTTAAATTAAGATTTTTTTTTTTTTTTTTTAAAAGAGGCAGAGTCTCGCTCTGTAGCCTAGGCTGGGATGCAGTGGCTCAATCATGGATAGCTATACTCTTGAAGCCCTAGGCTCAAGTGATCCTCCCACCTCAGCCTCCCATGTAGCCGGGACTACAGGTGTGCACCACCATGCCTGGCTAAGTTTTGCATTTTTTGTAGAGAGTCTTGCTCTGTTGCCCAGGCTGGTCTTGAATTCCTGGCCTCAAGCAATCCTTCCCTCAGCCGGACCTTATTCTTAACAGTTTACAACCTCATCCCCCCAGGCCATATCTGACCGTCAGAGACTAACTTATGGCTAGAACCTTCCTTGGGGGCCACGGGGGGCTGCTCCTACTGATCACCTGGTGGACACTGGAGCAGCACACCTTTCTGGTCAGGCTTACCACCCACCCTCTGGAGGCCCAATCTCTCAAATGTTTGTTTCTTCCCTGCTGACAGGAGGTGGCTTACAGGTATCCCAGAACCCCCCAGAACATACAACTCTCCCCTTTACCAAGATAAAGGCAAGCGGCTCAGGCCTGGGCTCCTGGTGCCTAGTGAGACAGGCGCCTGGGGGTAGGTCTTTCTGAGACTTCTGGGGTCTGGGCACAGGGCTGGGGGCAAAACAGGAAGTCCTCAGCCTAAGCACTCTGGCTGAAGAGCACATGATTGGGAGCATGTACTCTGTGCAAACCCAGCCCTGCCAGTCACTGCTGACCCAGGGCAGATCCCTTAACTCCTGAGTGTTTCCTCATTTGTAAAGGGGGCCGGTCATGGCACCAGCCATAGCAGATGTTTAAAGAGCAAAAGAGGCCACGCGTATGTATTACTCTGCCCTAGCCAGGAAAGAGGAAGAGTCTGGGGGCGGCAGTGAAGGGTAGGTCACCCAAGGACCACTCCCCAAAACTACCCAGGGTGGGGGTGGGGAGAAGGCGTGTTACCTGGCCTTGTCGAAGTATTTGCCAGTGTAGGCCATCCCACAAGCGGCCCCAAGGCCCTGGCCCAGGGAGCCAGTGGCCACATCGGTGAAGGCTTGTTTCTGTCATAACAGAAGGCCACAGTTAATCTGAGAGGAGAAGGGATCCTGGTCTCACCCGCCCCTGGAGCCACACTCCCACCCAGCCCAGCGAGCCCCTCCCCTGCAGGTCACGCCCCAGGGCAGCCTCTACCCAGCATGTGACTTCTTCTGCTAATGAACTAATTATAGTTGTAGGTTCAAATCCCAGCCCTGCCCACTAGCCAGCTACGTGGCCTTAGGCCTCAGGCCGGGGGCTGAACCTCTGTGAGCCTCAGTTCCCACATCACCCACTTCACAAAGGGCTGGGAGAGGGAATCATGAAAAAATTGACATAGAACATGTGGCCCTTGTGGGGACCCAGACCACATGACAGTTTTTGTGGTAATCCATGAAGTCTTAACATTTGCAGGGATGCCAGTTGGCACCCCAAGGAACAAACCGGGTTCCCTCCCCAGAGCGTCACCAGCATCCTAGAGCCACCCCCTTAGAAGAGAGCCCCTTTTCTTCCCAAGCTGTAGCTACCCAGCCAAGGAGGCCCAGCACAGAAGGAAGCTTGGGGACAGGCCCTCCCTGAAGTCATCCCAGGGCACCCTGGCTGAGGCCTCAGAAGGCTTTCCCCTTTGGCACCAGCTTGGGGTGAATACGTGCCCCCAAAACACCTGCTTCGTTCCTTCCTCGTCTCAGTGCTCTCCTCTGCCTTTCAATACCTTTGGCTTCTCAGTGGGCACCCCCTGCCCCGGTCCCGCATGTCTGAGAAACAGGAAGCGGAGGTAGAGGCATGAGAGGCTCTGGCAGGAGCACTTACGGGGACCGGGTGCCCATCCAAGTCGGAGCTGATCTTCCTCAGGTTGAGCAGCTCCGCCTCGGGCAGGAAGCCAGCTTCAGCCCAGACCGCGTACAGGATGGGAGCTGCATGGCCCTGCCGGGAGATGGACATGGGGTGAGGTCAGGTGGGGAGCAGTTCTACTTGGGGCTGTGCCTACTGCACACTGACCCCTGGGGCCTGGCTGAGTCGGCCAACTGCAGCATCCATTTCAGGGGAGGAAGCAAGTGAAGGCCACTTCTCCCCTTTCAGCCCTCTTCAGCCTCTTGGTTTTCAGCCCAAAGTTCCCACTGCCAAGGCTGGGCAGGCACTAAGACAGGTGCAGGGGGCACAGCTGTGAGGCTGGACAAAGCCAAAACCCCAGCAGGCAGCCGGCTACCCTAATCCCCGGTTTCTGGCATGGGAACAACTTGGACAGACTTCTAAGCTCTAAAGCCTGTCCTGAGAGACCAGACGCCACAGAGGCAGGCTTGAGCACAGGTGGATTTCAGGGGTCTGTGGCTGTGATTCCACCCAGAAGGGGCGGGTCAGGGGGGTCCCCATCCAAAACCCTGCTACAGCATACCACTACCCCTGAGGGGGGCAAGCCGTGGCCTCGGGAGCACTGGCACAACACAGAAAGAGCAGGCAGGGAGTCACAACCCAGACCAAGATGCCAGTCCTGCCTGTCAACACCCAGACTGGGCAGAACACACAACAGACGTTCCCGTAGTCCCCTACTCCATTTCTTTGGGTTAAAGCGTTGTTCATGTACCTGGGCTCCATGGCAGAGCAACCCATCAATTCAGTCCTGTATTCCTTAGCCAGCTGGGTCAGCAGAGCAGGACACTGAGGGAGGGGCCAGGACGAGCAGGGAGAAGGCACCTGGGAGAGGTGGGCCCAGCCAGACCTCCTCAGAGACCACTCACCATTCCAGAGCCCGTGTGACCCTAGTCCCAGGCAAGGTGTGGCTGGCGGTGGGCAGCTGGGCTCTTACCTTGGAGAGCACAAAGCGGTCATTGTGTGGGTTCCGGGGGTCCTGGGACTTGTAGCGCATGGTGTGGAAAAAGAGGACAGCCATGATCTCTGCGGCGCTGCAGCATGACGTGGGGTGGCTGTGGCCCAGGAGAGAAGACAGACACATGCATCACGGCCCTGCACTCCTGAGCTATCGTGCTCAGCTGTGTAGGGACCCGGGGGGTGCATGTCGCGAGGAGTCACACAGGCCTGGCTTATCAGACAGCCATGCGCTCTTGTTCCCTGGGAGGGTGACACAGGGTTTCAAGAAAGCCACTGCTGGCAGCTTGGGGCCTGGGCCAGCTGGTGGGGGTGCTGGGGACTGTTGCACCTTCCCAGGGGCACCAGATCCTCAGAATCATGGCAACTGAAAATATCTGGGGTTGGACTCGAGTAAGAAGGAAGGAGGGGCCCAGGAGAGATCCAGCACAGAAGACGCAGCCCAAGACTAGCACCGCGGCAGCGGGCAGCTGCTGTCGGGCAGGGCCTAGCTCCCGCCTGGTGGTCCCCAGGAGTCTAATGACTCAGCAGCTGAGAGGCGCCGGCACTCCTACAACTGACCCCACATCCCGACGGGACTGCCCAGACCCTGCCCACCTGTGAAGGGCACCCTGCCCTCTCAGCACCCAGGGGTCTCTGAGCGCATGGAGCAGGGAGGAAGGGACTGAGGCTCATGGAGTTACCACAGACCTCCCAACAGTCTCCACACACCAGGTGTGGTAGCCTGAAAAATTGGGCCTTGGGCTTTCCAATTGCATCACCTGGGCTACTTGAAAGCTTTAGAAATGGGCAGTTTGAGGGCTGTGTAGCAACTAGGAAACAGGCTTTTGTGCAGAATTTTCAGAGCAAGACACACAATCTCATCTTCTACACGGCTACAATCATGTATTAATAAAAACCCCTTCTGCCTGTAGACAGGGGCTGAGGTGGGGCTGAAAAGCAAGAACCTGCCTTCCAGCCTGGGAGTGGTGGGTCCACAGAGTCCCCTTGGCTTTTTAGACTCTCATTTTAATCACCGAGCAGCTGCTGAGCAATAGAAAGTGCAAAAATCACATCTTAGAGATGGGACTCATTCAGGTCTTTTAGGACCCATATGAATAATCCACAATCCAGCCCCCTGCCTGGGAAAGGGGCTAGAGGCTGCACTTCCTGCTGGGAAGCTGCAGGTCCTGGTCAGCCCTGAAGCCCTCTGGTCCTAGGGCTTTGTTAACAGTTCAGCCTCCGGGCACAGGCCTCCCAGGACAGCCTCTCCACATGCAGCTCAGCGCGCAGCCCTCTCGCTGCTCCCAGAGGCCCTTCACACGAAGACACACCCCATGCCAAGCCCAAGGGCACATGCACCATCTGCAGCTCACACCACCAGCCTCCCGCCCCTCCAGTCAGCGCTCCCACCAGGTTAGGGGTGAGTCACGCTCAGTGCAGACAAGTTAGTAGTAGAGAAATCCAGAAAACTGTCCATGCTGGTTTAGTACCAACATTCTCGCACACAATCATCTTATACTTAACTATTTCTATGAACTCCCGGTCATGGGAAAAGACACTACACCTGAAAGAGGGAGGTGAGGACATGGTAAACGTGAAACCCTTTTCTGCCTGGCAGGACCCTAATCCCACGCTCCCAGTGCCAGCTTCAACCACAGGCCACCCCAGTCAGGCTGACCTCTCATCCTTCCCACCTCCAAGGGCAGCCCCGCCCCTGAGGGACCCTATTTCTAAAGCCATGGTCCCATTAGGAAGGAGCCTTGGTGGGAGAAGGATGTGGATGGACACTGGGCCAAACTGTTCCAGGGAGGAAGAAGGATGGTAAGTGCAGGGCTCCACCTGCCCCATCCATCTCGACACCCCAGGATGACAGTCCTTCTGGCCACCAGGAAGGGGTTCCAGGGAGAAATGGTGTGGCACAGGCTCTTTCTGCACACCCACGCCCAGATAGAGTAGACGTGGTGAGAGGAAGGTCAGCCGCGAGGTGACCAAGGATGAGAAGTAGAACCTGCAGCTGATCTTAAGCCTTCCTTGCTAGGCCTGCAGCCTTTCATTCCCTCCAAAGGCTGCATCCAGCCTTCTGTGGCCACTCTTCTTCACTTCTATCAAGTAAACACACACAAAAGAATGCTTAGGAGCCAGGTTTCCCCACACCCCTCCCCAGAGCTTTTGGGGCTCTCCCTCGGCTGAGCGTCCTGGTTTGGGGAGGTGAGCTGTGCCACTTGGGCTTCGTGACTTGAGCAAGAGCTTCGTCAACCTGGGGCTCAGCTTCTTCACTTGGGAGAGTGTCTGGGAGATACAGTGAGATAATGCACGCACAGTACCCAGGTCTCCAGCAGCCACCACCACCCATTGGGGCACCAGGTGCTAACCCTTCTCAGCACCTGCAGCTCTTATCTACAGGCAGGGATGGTGACACCCCCCACACCTGCTGGCCACATGCAGGTAAGAGGGGAGAAATAAACCAAGGATTGAGACTGGGCTCTGCACACTGTAAAGCACAGAGCACACAGGAGACAGTTACTTTCAAGCTCAACTTGGGCCAAAGGCATACATTTATGCCTGTGGCCTCCTCAGGGCCAGAGTTTTTCCTGCCATTCCAGACTGCCTGCACAACTGCAGGCGGATGCCCCATCCCACGGTGCTGTGTATGACAACTCTGGGTGAACACTGGCAACAGATGGCGTGAGGAGCATGATGCAGGGGATACAGGGTACCTACTGTACACCCTGCCTCTGTGATAAACAGGGCTAACAAGCACACTTGACAGTTTGTTCAAAACAAAACAAACCCTGCCTTGACCAAAACAGTCTACTTACAACCCCAATTAGTTCAACCTGTGAAGTGGTGTGGCAAGCTTAGAGCCAGGCCCAAAGAAAGTCTCTTAAAGCCCCCTCTCAGCTGGGCGCAGTGGCTCACGCCTGTAATCCCAGCACTTTGGGAGGTCAAGGCGGGAAGATCACCTGAGGTCAGGAGTTCAAGACCAGCCTGGCCAATATGGTAAAACCCCATTTCTACTAAAAATACCCAAAAATTAGCCAGGCGTGGTGGTGGATGCCTGTAATCCCAGCTACTCGGGAGGCTGAGGCAGGAGAATCACTTGAACCCAGGAGGTAGAGGTTGCAGTGAGCTGAGATTGCACCATTGCACTCCAGCCTGGGCAACAAGAGTAAAACTCGGTCTCAAAAAAAAAAAAAGGCCCCCTCTCCACTCCCCTCCAGGACAACACATATTCTTCCAGATGTCCTCTGGCCAGGAGAATCTCTTTCATCGCTTTAGTGCTCACTCCACCTGCTCACAGGTTTCTATGCAAGAAAAGGCCAGAGAGGCTCCCTCACCCTTCAGCTGGGCTCCTTCAAGAGATAATGGATGTCAGGTTGGGCGTGGTGGCTCACACTTGTAATTCCAGCACTTTGGGAGGCCAAGGCAGGCAGATCACCTGAGGTCAGTGGCTCAAGACCAGCCCTGCCAACATGGTGAAACCCTGTCTCCACTAAAAATACAAAAATTAGCCAGGTGTGGTGGCACATGCCTGTAATCCCAGCTACTCAGGAGGCTGAGGCAGGAGAATCGCTTGAACCTGGGAGGCGTGGGTTGCAACGAGCCAAGATCACGCCACTGCACTCCAGCCTGGGCAACAGAGCGAAACTCTGTCTAAAAAATACTAATAATAATGACAATAATTTACCAAAACTGACTCAAGAAGTACAGAACCTAAGCAATATTTTAAGAATTAAAAATAAACCAGATCAGTAGCTGAAGGCCGAAGATGCACACTCCTTAACTCCTAGCAACTTCACCAGTAGGAATGTACCATGAAATCTACACACGTTCCACACACTCTACAGGAAACACATATAGGCCGGGGACAGTGGCTCACGCCTGTAATCCCAGTGCTCTGGGAGGCTGAGGTGGGCAGATCAACTAAGGTCAGAAGTTCGAGACCAGCCTGGCCAACATGATGAAACCCCGTACCTACTAATAATACAAAAATTAGCCGGGTGTGGGGGCAGGCACCTGTAATCCCAGCTACTTGGGAAGCTGAGGCAGGAGAATCACTTGAATCCAGGAGGCAGAGGTTGCAGTGAACCAAGATCGTGTCATTGCACTCCAGACTTGGTGACAGAGTGAGACTCCATCTCAGAAAAAGAAAAAACAAAAAAACAAAGGAAACACAAACAGGGCTGCCCCACATTGTTTGCAATTGCAAGACCTGGAACTCATTCATATGTCTATCAATAGACGGGGTTAACTGGAGTATATTAATATAATGGGATACTACACAGCAGTAAGAATGAGTGAGTTATACTTCACAAATCCAGTATCAATATTCTCTCCCAAATACAGTGTGAAAAAAGCACAGTACAGAAGGATCTGTTTAACAAAGAAGACCATATTGATTTATGTACAAGTCTTTTTGTATATACTACAAGGAAAACAGGCCAGGCGCAGTGGCTCAAGCCTGTAACCCCAGCACTTTGGGAGCCGAGGCGGGTGGATCACCTAAGGTCGGGAGTTCGAGACCAGCCTGACCAACATGGAGAAACCCCATCTCTACCAAAAAAAAAAAAAAAAATTAGCCGGGCATGGTGGCGCATGCCTGTAATCCCAACTACTTGGGAGGCTGAGACAGGAGAATCATTTGAACCCAGGAGGCAGAGATTGCAGTGAGCTGAGATGGCGCCGTTGCACTCCAGCCTGGACAACAAGAGTGAAACTCCATCTCCAAAAAAAAAAAAAAAAAAAAGGAAAACAATAGAATGATAAAAAATTCAGGGTATAGTTCTTTCTCAGGGAAAGGGAAGATGAGGAGGGAGGGATCCACTGTAGTTCCAAAAATCACTGTAATGTACTAGTTCTTAATCCTGGGAGTAGCTACACACAGGTTCATTAATCATGACAGGAGTACATCATTTATCTTATTTTTTATGCATATACTTCTTTTAAAAAAAAAAAATTCAGGTGGCTCATGCCTATAACCCCAGCACTTTGGGAGACCAAGGCAGGTGGATCACCTGAGGTCAGGAGCGAGACCAGCTTGGCCAACATGGTGAAACCCCCCTCTACTAAAAATACAATAATTAGCTGGACATGGTGGTGGGTGCCTGTAATCCCAGCTACTCGGGAGAATGAGGCAGGAGAATCGCTTGAACCTGGGAGGCAAAGGTTGCAGTGAGCATAGATCTCACCGTTGCACTCCAGCCTGGGAGACAAGAAAAAAAAAAAGAAAAATTTAGAAGAGGCCAGGGGCTGTGGCTCACCTGAGGCATCTGAGGTCAGGAGTTCAAGACTGGCCTGACCAACATGGCAAAACCCTGTCTCTACAAAAATACAAAAATTAGCTGGGCGTGGTGGTGGGGGCCACTAGTCGCAGCTACTTTACTCGGGAGGCTAAGGCAGGAGAGTTGTTTGAACCTGGGAGGCAGAGGCTGCAGCGAGCCGAGATCACACCACCGTACTCCAGCCTGGGCAACAGACTCCGCCTCAAAAAAAAAAAAAAAAGCCAGGCAAAGAAGCAAAAAACCACAAAAAAAAAACTCAGGAGAGAATCCCAGGATGTCAGGGTGGAACTGAACATCAGAAGCAGTTCTTGTTCTTCCTGTGTCCTGAACTACCTGAGCTGGCTTCTGCCCGGAAGGAACCTCTGGCTCCAGACCTCAGGTTGTTTCTTCAGATCTCTGCCCCATGTCACCTCCTCCAAGAAGCCCTCCCTGACCACACTATCTAAAATAGCTCTTCTTCCCCTCACTCATGCTTGCCACCTGACATTAGGTGATTATTGCCTGTCTACCCTACTGCAATACAAGCTCCCTGAGGACAGAGCTTTGGGCCTTTCACTGTTGTATCCGTAGGCCTGAAGAGTACCAGGGACAAACTGAGTGCACAAATGAATACATGATGTATCCTAGTCACCCTGGGACTGTAACCTCTCTGAGCCTCAGTTTCCTCACTATCAAACTGAGGTAAAAGAAGAATCTGACTGAATGATGTAGTGTGTGTGTACAGAACATGGCACCGTGACCGTGCATAGAAATTAGCAATTGCTCGGTAAATATTAGAACTAAGGTCCACAGAAAGTAAGTGACTTGCCTAAAGTCACACAGCCTGCCAGCAGCAGAGCTAGGATAAGAGCAAAATGCTAAGAAAAAAACTAGTGAATGGATAAACAAAATGTAGTATGTCCACACAACAGAATATTCAGCCATAAAAACAAATGAAGGGCTGGGCGTGGTGGCTCATGCCTATAATTCCAGCACTTTGAGAGGCGGAGGCAGGAAGATGATTTGAGCCCAGAATTTGAGACCAGGCTCAGCAACATACCCTGTCTCTACAAGTAATTTTAAAAATTAGCTATGTATGGTGGTGAGTGCCTCCCAGCTACTCAGGAGGCTGAGGTGGGAAGACTACTTGATCCCAGGAGGTCGAGGCTGCAGTGTGGCATGACTGAGCCATTGCACTCCAGCTTGGGGACACAGTGGAGATCCTGCCCCCCACCCCTCAAAAAAAGGAACTAAGTACTGATTCATGTTACAACATGGATGACCCTCTAAAAATTATGCTAAGAGGCCAGACGCAAAAGAACTCATTCTGTATAATTGCATTTACATGAAATGTCTAGAAGAGCTAAATTTAGAGACAGAGAATTAGATTAGTGGTTGCCCAGGACTGGGGGTGGAAATGGGGAGTGACAGCAAATGTCCAGAAGAGATCTTTTAAGAGATGTGGTAAATTTTTGTAGTAAATCTCTGCAAATTCATTAAAATCACTTACAATGTTATGATACGCCAGTTATACCTTAATCAAGCTGCTAAAAATTTGTTTTTATATTTATTTATATATTTATTTATTTATTTATGAGACAAGTTCTCACTCTGTCACCCAGGCTAGAGTGTAGTGGTGCAATCTTGGCTCACTGCAACCTCCTCCTCCCAGGTTCAAGTGATTCTCGTGCCTCAGCCTCTCAAGTAGCTGGGATTACAGGTGCCTGCTACCATGCCCGACTCATTTTTTTGTATTTGTAGTAGAGACAGGGTTTCATCATATTGGCCGGGCTGGTCTCGAACTCCTGACCTCAAATGGTCCACCCACCTTGGCCTCCCAAAGTGCTGGGATTACAGGCTTGAGCCATCACACCTGGCCTAAAAATTTGTTTTTAAAAAAGAAAGGTCCTGGACTGGTGGCTCACACCTGTAATCCCAACACTTTGGGAGGCCAAGGCTGGCAGGAGGATTACCTGAGGTCAGAAATTCGAGACCAGCCTGGCCAACATGGTGAAAGCCCATCCCTACTGAAAATGCAAAAATTAGCTGGGTGGTGGTGGCATACACCTGTAATCCCAGCTACTTTGGAGAGTGAGGCAGGAGAACTGCTTGAACCTTGGAGGTGGAGGTTGCAGTGAGCCAAGATTGCCGCCCCACTGCACTCCAGCCTGGGCGACAGAGCGAGACTGTCAAACAAACAAACAAATAAATAAATGGAAGAAAAAGGTGCTAGGAGAGCTCAGTAGAGGAAGCTCTTGGGCGTCCACACTTCCCTTCCAGCTGTGCAGTCCTCGGAGATTCCACCCAGTGCACAAATGCAACTGACTTCTGAGCAACACCGATCTGCAGATGGGCTCACCCCAGCTCCCAGCTCATCCTCTCTCCCCTACCTTGCCTCGCCATTCAGGGCAGGAGCAGAGCCTGCCTGAGGACCCAGCTCTGTGCAGGTCCCTGACCTCTAGGAGTGTCCCCAGCACCCAAGGCAGATAATTGGTCTGTGGCAAGAAGGGAGTTCCTGATTTTGTGGAACTAGGTGACAGTGACAACAAGCCTGCCTCAAGAGGCAATGAATGTTGAGGGATCAGAGCCACAGCAGGGGTTGGAGATCAGTTAGAGTCCATAGGAAGCCACGAGAAAGTCTCAGCCAGATCCTAACCAGGTGCTGTACTTCGCTTCTAGTTTCTTAAAACACCGACCACCAGCCCTGCAGAGGACAGGTCACTCCGGCAGAGAACCAAGCCACCCCAAGGCGGCCAGTGTCTTCACACTCAGTGGGGAAATGCTGCTGCTGGGGCAATCTCAACCGCCATGCTCTTGCGTCAGGGCCAGGATGGGTCCTGAGGCAGCCCAAAAAGAGAAACAGGCCCAGAGAGGCGGGGTCACATAGGGCCAGAGACCCCAGGAGGCCCTCAAGCCTTCAGCCAAAGCACCCCGATGGCAGAGCTGGGTAAACTGGGATATAATCCCAGCCACTTCAAGGGCACAGAGAGCACCAGGATGTAAAATCAGCAATGGCGGGTGGTGGGACCCCAGAGCCCACTCACTCCATCCCCAGCCCCACTCCTAAGGCACCCAGTTTGAAATCACCTATCCATGAACCTCTCCTTTCAAGATGGAGAAAATGGCCTGTAATCCCAGCACTCTAGGGAAGCCGAGGCAGGTGGATCTCTTAAGCCTAGGAGTTTGAGATCAGCCTGGGCAAAATGACAAAACCTCAACTCTACAAAAAAAATACAAAAATTAGCCAAGACACGGTGGCTCATGCCTGGGGTCTCAGTTACTTGGGAGGCTGAGGTGAGAGGATCATTTGAGCCCAGGAGGCGGAGGCTGCAGTGAGCAGAGATCATGCCACAGCATTCCAGCCTAGGAAACTGAGACCCTGAAATAGAAAGGTTTTTTTGTTTTGTTTCTTTAAGAGCCAGGGTTTTGCTGCTGCCCAGGCTGGAGTGCAGAGCCATGATCATAGCTCACTGCAACCTTGAACTCCTGAGCTCAAGTGATCCTCACACCTCAGCCTCCCAAGTAGCTGGGACTACAGGCACATGCACAGCTTTTTCTTTCTTTTGTAGAGATGAGGTCGCACTATGTTGCCCAGGTTGGTCCTGAACTCCCAGGCTCAAGCAATCCTCCCACCCTGGCCTTCCAAAATGCTGTGATTACAGGCATGAGCCACCGCACCTGGCCAGAAGGGCCTTTCTGACAAAGGCACAGCCACTAGGAACAGAGCCAGGGTTAGACTCATCTCCTGTGTCCACCAGCCAGGCCTGGCCAGACATTACCCTCCCCAAAGCTGTGGGTCAGAAACCCTGGGGGACTTGTGGAAAGCAGAGACCACCTTCCCTTTTGAATCAGGCCTGACTGTGATGGAGTCCTCAGATGACACTTGTACTGTTTGGATAACACCACCATCTGGCCCTGGTAAGTGAGAACTGAGAAATCTTTGCCACCAGCCTCAGCATCCAGGTCACTTCTGACAAGGCCATTGGGGTTTTGTTTTTTTAAATTCAGGATGAGCTGAACCCTTGCCACAATTCCTTCAGCCCATGGAAGGAGATGACCCCAGAGAAGCTCTGGCCACTGTGGGTGCTGCCTCAACAAAAGCCTTCTGTGAGGCCTGCCCCTTCACCTCCAGGCCCAACTCCTGACAGAGGCCAGTGTCCCTGCTTCCTGGGCCTGGTGAGATTCACTGCACACGGGTCAGTGATGGCACAGGAATGGGAAAGCTCTCGAGAAACGAGCCTGGGTCCTCACTGACAGAATGTACGAATCCTGTCTCAGTAAGTGGCCAGCAAAAGACTGGACCAAAGCTAGACATGGTAGCACATGCCTGTGGTCCCAACTACCCAGAAGGGTGCGGCAGGATTGCTATAGCCTAGGAGTTCAAGACTGCAGGGAGCCATGGCTGTGCCTCTGTACTCCAGACCTGGTGGGTGACAGAGCAAGACACTGTCTTTAAAAAAGAAAAAAGAAAAAGGACTGGATCAAAGTCCTGTGAACTCCCCCAGAAAAGGGGACATTCTGACAAATTGTCACTTTAACTGTGACTACAGCCCAGCTTGGGCCAGGGCTTCCGGACTGAGCCTTCACTCTATGCCTCATTGCAGTGAGGGAACAGTGGGCCTCAAGATAAACATCTGGGGACCAGAAACAGAACACTGCCTGTGTCTCAAGTCTTCCTTGATTAGCTTTTGTGTGTGTACACACACATACTCTTGGCACACACCTTTCAAAATATGGGTTGCATAGCAATGTTATTTCCTTCTGAAAAATAAATTTTCCCTCCTTTTTTGCATATTTTAAACATATACATACACACACACAGTTACTGTATTTTACATAATCTTTTTTTCTTTTGCAAATGGATACTTTTTGAGTTCAGTGAGCTTCTCCCTCCAAGGTATTACAATGTAAACATGGTGTAACTCACAGTCACCACAGTATGTTTCCGGAGGGGTAAAGGCGGTGAGGAAATCAGACCTTGTCTAACAAAGAACTAGGAGACCCACTTGACACTCCGCTCTTTTGGAGCACCCTAGATTGGTAAATCTTATTTCTCTCCAAGTGCCTTTCAAGCTGACTAATATCCACCACAGCTGTACCTGGCCTTCCCCTTCACCTTTTTCACCATTCTCTAGCCTGGCACAGACCACTTGCCCAAGAGGCATTCCTTTTTTTTCAGAAGAAGTTTCACTTATGTTGCCCAGGCCGGAGTGCAATGGTGCAATCTCAGCTCACTGCAACCTCTGCCTCCCGGGTTCAAGTAATTCTCCTGCCTCAGCCTCCAGGGTAGCTGGGATTACAGGTGCTCCCCACCATGCCCGGCTAATTTTTTGTATTTTAGTAGGGACAGGGTTTTACCATGTTGGCCAAGCTGGTCTCGATCTCCTGACCTTCAGGTGATCCACTCACCTACGCCTCTCAAAGTGCTGGGATTACAGGCATGAGCCACTGCGCCTGGCTGAACCATTATTTATTTTTGGAGACAGGGTCTTGCTATGTTACCCAGGCTGGTCTTGAACTCCTGGCCTCAAGCGAACTTCCCGCCTTGGCCTCCCAGAGTGCTGGCATTACAGCCATGTAACACCATGCCCAACTATTTTTCTTTTCTTGGTTTTTCTTTTTTTCTTTTGGAGACAGGGTCTCACTCTGTCACCCATACTGAAGTGTGGTGGCATGTTCAAGGCTCACTACAGCCTCAACCTCCTGGGCTCAAGCGATCCTCTGCCTCAGCCTCCCATGTAGCTGGGACTACAGGTACACATCGCCACACCTAGCCAATTAAAAAAAAAATTTTGGCCAGGGGTGGTGGCTCATGCCCGTAATCCCAGCACTTTGGGATGCCAAGCCGGGTGGATTACCTGAGGTCAGGAGTTAGAGACCAGCCTGGCCAAGATGGTGAAACCCCGTCTTCACTAAAAATACAAAATTAGCCAGTGCGGTGGCAGGGACCTGTAGTCTCAGCTACTCGGGAGGCTAAGGCAGAAGAATCACTTGAACCCAGGAGGCAGAGGTTGCAGTGAGCCAAGATTGCACCACTGCACTCTAGCCTGGCGATAGAGCAAGAATCCATCTCAAAATAAAAAAAAAAAAATTTTTTTTATGTTATGGGGTCTCACTGTGTTGCCCAGGTTGATCTGGAACTCCTGGGCTCCAGCGATCCTCCACCTCGACCTCCCAAAGTGCTGTGATTACAGGCATGAACCACCATGCCCTGCCAAGAAGCATTCCTGACAGCGTGAGCCCCAACCAGACAGTATGGAACGGCCACCTATTACTAGCTTGGGCAAATAACTTAACACACTAGCCTGTGTCCCCATCTATAAAATGTGAATACAACACAATCTATCTCACAGGGTTATTCTCAGGATGCAACGAATGATCATGCTGTGTCATACCAGATACCTACTGGGGAGCTCAGGAACCCTGTAAACATCTGCATGTTTTATCTAGCCCTGTAAGATGCTCAGATGTGCAATACTACTTAGTTGGCTAATTGCTGCCTCTCTCCAGCTAGACCTCAGACCCCCTGAAACGGCCAAAGGTAGCAGGTCCAACAGTACCAAACAAGCAACACAAGGTGTGCAGAGCTACCGTGTGCCAGGCTGGCAAAGGGGGAGCTGAGAGTAAGCCAGGCCCCTGCCCAGGCAGGGGATACCCCACATAAGTGGTAAGACTGATACAAACCCAGGAGAACTAACAGGTCCAAAGTGTGCAAGGGAGTGGGTGGGGGAGTGGGTGGGGGAAGGGCTTTCGAAAGACATCTAATCCCTTCTGAGAACAGGGTGTCTTAAAGGCACAAAGAGTGAATAAGTATCCACCCAGAAAGGTGAACAGATTTATTTCTTAATAATATATCCTGAATGAAATTGGCCAGAAGCCAGAATCTTGTCTGTCTGAAACACAGAGCTCCTTTGGGAAGGTCCCGGGAAATTATCCACCACGCAGCCCTCACAACCCTGTCATGAGCCCGGCACACTGCTGGCACTGTGGCCTCACAGCAGCCTCCAAGTAGAGCAGTGGAGTCCTTGAAACCACCCAGCGTGGTAAGTACCATTACTGTCCCCGCATTACAGTGCGGGAAGCAGGCTCTGAAGTAATTCACCGGCTGACCCCCTCACCCACCCCCAGTGGACACCTCCAGCTGCATGAACGGTGGCCTTCATTAATTATCCCTGTCTCCGCTACAGAAGAGGAGGCTCCTTGGGATCAGCAACTGCCTTTGTCCACATTCTGGGCCAAAAGGGCTGGCCTGGGAAGGATCTTGGGGCATGGGCACGCCAGCTCCTGCCTCGGAGATACAGAACCTGGTGGCTGGCCCTACCCCAGGACTTCACTCCCGGCGCTAGGGCCCTGGAACTCCGTCCTTCCGGCGCTCAGCCTTCTCAGTCTCCTTCCCCTCCGCCTCCTCCCGCCCCAGGTCAAAGCTTAGACCTCCTTTTTACAAAGGATGCCAGGGTTCTGCACCCACGTGCACCGTCCTCCTCTCCTCTTTCCCCCATCAGCCCCGCCGCTGCTTGGCGTATCAGCAGCTCCCTGCTCCAAACTCGGACCCAACCCACGGGTGGCAGGAGACAGGGGTAGGGGAGCGTAGTCTGAAGTGGGTAGGCCAGGCCCCCGAGTCTCCTGCAAGAGGAGTTAAAAAACAGGCTCTCTAGAGTCGGACTGCTGGCGCTCAAATGCCAGATCTCCCTGTGTGTAACTTTGGGCAGCTGACTAACTCGGAGCCTCCGTTTCCCCATCTGGAAGGGGGAATACTCCCGGCGGCGTCCATACATTCAGGTGGTGGGGAGAGTTAAGAGGGCCGCGTTCTCTAGAATAGCAATAATGGTGGCCTTCCCGGCATCGCCCTAGAGGAGACTTGGCGAGTCGCGAGCCCATCCCCCGCGCCACCGTGCAGCGGCGAGGCCCGCGAACAGCGTGGGGCAGAGCCGGCCTGAGGCGCACGGGGGACCAGAGGCCCACGCGCCCGAGCCCGGGCAGTAGGGCGAGAGGGCGACGCAGCGGAAGCCGCCTGCAGCCCGGGGCCCTGCGAGGCGCGTCTCCGCCCTCCGACGGCGCCCGGGCCACCTTCCTCGTCTTGGCATCGCGCAGCGCGACCCAGAGCCCGCGGCGACTCTGGCCGCTGCAGACGACCCCGGCCCCGCCCGAGCCGCGCTCCCGGCCGGCGCCGCACACTCACCCAGAGCCCGCCGCCGTGGTGGCCTGGATGGAGCTGATGCGCAGGCGGTTGGCCGTGTCCTTCAGGGCCTGCAGCTTCTGCTGGTCAGGCTTGTGGTAGCCCTCCATGGTGCGGCGGGCAGGGACCGGGCGCACACGCGGACACGCAGAGGTAGCAGCGGCTCCAGCGGCAAAAGGCGGCTGCCGAGACCCGGCGCCCAGCGGGGGCGCATTAAGACGCCGGGCGGGGCGGGGCGGGGAGGGGAGAGGCGGGGCAGGGGGAGGAGGCGGGGCTCGGATCACCCCAGGCCTTCGGCCCCGCCCCGCCTGGGGCCGCCGCCTGCCCGCTCCCCTCCCCTGCCCGGCTAGGCGCTGGGCCGCTGCGGACTGCGAGGTTAGCAGTTAACCACACACACCAATAATAACACAACGAACAACTCAAGGTTCAATGCTTGGCTCCTGACTCGAAGGCCTCTCAGTCTCCCTCCTCCACACAGTCCTCCGTGGAATTGTCACAGCTAATCCCATTTTAGAGATGACAAACTGAGGCTTGGCAAGGGCAATCAAGGTCGCAAGGCTGGTGGGTGCCAGGCTTGACCCCAGCCGACCAACCCCAGGCCCAAGAGATTGCAGGACTTTACTATTATTTTGAGACTGAGTTTCGCTCTTGTTGCCCAGGCTGGAGTGCAGTGGCGCAATCTCGGCTCACCACAACCTCCGCCTCCTGAGTTCAAGCAATTCTCCTGCCTCAGCCTCCCGAGTAGCTGGGATTACAAGCATGGGCCACCACGCCTAACTAATTTTGTATTTTTAGTAGAGATGGGGTTTCTCCATGTTGGTCAGGCTGGTCTCGAACTCCCGACCTCAGGTGATCCTCCCACCTTGGCCTCCCAAAGTGCTGGGGTTACAGGCGTGAGCCACCGCACCCGGCCCTATTTTTTTTTAATAATTAAAAAATGTTTTTTCTTTGAGACTGGGTCACCCACAGTCACCCAGGCTGGAGTACAGTGGAGTGATTACAGCTCCCTGCAGTCTCAGCCTCCTGGGCTCAAGTGATCCTTCTGCCTCAGCCTCAAAAGTAGCTGAGACCATAGGTACACACTACCCCGGCTAATTTTTGTATGTTTTGTAGAGATGGGGTTTTACCACTTTACCCAGGCAGGTCTGAAACTCCTAGGCTCAAGCCATCTGCCCTCCTCTGCCTCCCAAAGTGCTGGATTACAGGCATAAGCCACCATGCCCAAACACTCAGGGCTTTAGAGCCCTGCACAGGGGAGGGGGATTATTGAAAATGAGAGTAGGATAGTGGTAGCCATGACAGTGCCAGGTGATGATAACTGAGAAATTACTAGGGGAAGACCCTTTACAAATTATTAGGGCCTAGAAACACTGCCGACTCTTAAGGAGATTATTGGGTTTGCTTCCAGGTCTGTAGGGACAGGGGCACCCACCACTACTGTTATCAGAACCCATGGTCCCCAGAGGGATGAGGCTCTCCAGAGTGGGATTAGGGAGGGACTTTCATCACAGACACTGTTTCATTCAATCCGCCCACCACACTTGGCCAGTGAGGTACATACTGCCTACAATGCCTATTTTACAGAGGAAGAAGCTCCATTTGACAGAGGAAAGATAAAGGCAAGACCCTCAAATGGGTGTCTGGGCAGGGAGCTAAAACCCTGAGACGGCCAAGAGACACCAGTGGCCGCCCTGTGTCCTCTATGTCCTCCCTGCATTGCCCATACTCAGAGAGCTCTGAGTCATGAGGCAATGGACTGAATTTGAGTGAGTCCCCCAGCTCACCTCCAGGTGCTCCTCTGCTGGCCTGACCCCCAGATGCCCAATCTGACCCTAAGTATGGCATCCCATAGCACCTGGCTCCCGCTGGCCCAGCCCGCAGAGGCTGGCCCTATGGTGTCTGGCTGGTGAGGACTACGGGCTAGGATTGGAGGGGGTCCCCAGAGTGTGCCACCCTCAGAGGCCTGGCAGGTGCCACCTCTACCCTCAGGCTGCTCACTGTCTGGAAAAAGGGCAGACCCTTGAAACCCTTTGAAAGCTCTGTGCCTTCCAACTCTGTGGCCCTTAGGACAGTGGCTTCCTAAGCGAGTGGCCTCAATTTCTTGATCTGCCTAACAGGACTCATCCTTATCACTCTGCACCCACTCTGGTCTCTGACGATGGCACAGAACTCACCATGGCTCTGGGGATCTAGGAGTAATGGAAATAAAATTGCCCCTCTCCACCACCTGGGGCTCCAGGGACCTCAGGGCAGCTTCCTCTCCTCTTGAGGTTCCACATGAATGGGGCCTGTGATATTATGATACGCATATATGGGTCCCTGACTTAGAACTCCCCCAAACCCTTGTTATACCATTGGGGTGCTTTAGGCCTCAGGAACAGAGCCCAGAAACAGTCTCTCAGGCCTTCTCCTACCCTCCTTTCACCTGCTCCTTTCTCTCCCCTGGCAGAATCTTCTCCTGCTGGTCTGTCTTGGAGCTGGCCATAAATAAGCTCTCTCACCAACCTCGTGTAATTGTAGGTCATTAGACCCCCATGAGAAGGGGTTCTGTCCCATACCCATGAGAAGGGAAGATCAGAGTGGGTGCAGAGTGATAAGGATGAGTCCCGTTAGGCAGATGGGGAAATTGAGGCCGCTCCCTTAGGGAGCCTCTGTCCTAAGGGCCACAGAGTTGGAAGGCGCAGAGCTTTCAAAGGGTTTCAAGGGTCTGCCCTTTCAGCAGACAATGAGCTTCACAGAGACGCCAAGAAGAGTAAGGACACACAGGTCTTGCTGGGTTTCCCCACTCAGTCAATTAGCATTAGATCATATACTTTTGGTCTAATCACATTTCCACAAGGCTGTCAATCATGTGTATCCAATGAAATGTCCATGAAAGGCTCAAGAGGACGGGGTTCAGGAGCTTCTGGACAGCGGAACACAAGGAAGTTCACAGGAAGGTGAACAAGAACTCATCCACGTGCTGGAAGGGTGGCACATTCCAGCTCCATGGAGACAACTGCTCCTTCACTAGGGACCTTGCCAGGCCTCCGTCTATGTATCTCTTTGCCTAGCTGTTTGTCTCCTTTAAAATATCCTTTGTAACTAACCGATAAATGTGCTTTCCTGAGTTTTGAGAGCTGCTCTAGCAAATTAATTGAACCCAAAGAGGGAGTGGTGGGAACCCCAACTTGAAGCTGGTCAGTCCGGATCGTGGGACTCACGGGAAGGAGGAGGTGGTTTTGGAGGACTAAATCCTCAACCTGTGGTTTCTGAGGCTATCTCCAGGTAATTAGCATCAGAATGGAATAGAGCTGGAGGACACCCAGCTGGTGTCGCTGCAGAATTGCTTGCTTGCTTGGTGCATGGGGAGAAACCCCCACACATTTGATCACAGAAGTCTTTTGTGTTAATTGTTGTGGTGTGAGAACAGAGGAAAAACAGAGTTTGAGTGTTTTGCCTTTCACAGGGCCCAAGAGTTCAGCCTTATTTCAAGAGTTCTTGGTCTTCCCAAAGGCCAGCTTCAGAAACAGAATCCTAGGCTAGCTGGGGGTGTTGCTAGCACCCAGTTTGTCCAGGGTGGTTCCCTTGTCCCCAGGTCCCAGGGTCTTTATTCAAACCCTCACACCTCTGAAGTCACATGGCACTTGGAAGAAAGTCCTGGAAACCTGTCTGGCTTCCGGCTAAATCTGGCTCCCTGCTGCCCTCACGCCCCATCCTCTCTCAGCCTCCTGTTCACCTTCCCCATGGCTGCCAGAGAACTCTTCCTCCCCAGTTTAACTCCCATGTTGTCCTTCCTCCACCCTTTCGATAAAAATCAGGTCCCACAGGCCCACCCATCTCAGCCACACTGACCTCGAATTCCTTAAAAAACACCAAGCCCTCTCCCTCCTAGAGGTTTTGCACAGGCTGCTCCCTGAGCCAGCAGAGCCCTTCTTGAGGCTCCTCACATGGCCTGGGTCTAGAGCCATGCTTCCCATCACACTGCCTGTCTTGGTCTCTGCAGGGGTCTCTGCCTATCTGCATGATCTTTTGTCAGCTCCAGGAGAGCCAGGATACGATCTTTTGTCCCTGGCTCTATCCCCAGGGACTACAACTGTGTCTCATATACAATAGGTGCTCAATGAATGCCTGCAGAATGAAAGCATGAATGTCAAGTGATGTGCCCGAGGACACAGAGCCAGCAAGTGCTAGGGCTGCCCCCAAGCAGAGAAGGCATCAGGGAGGCCTCAGGGGAGGGAATCTGGCCACTCAGACTGGTGTCCTTCATTCCGACCTTTCCAGAAACCGAGACACAAAGGTGCTCTGTTGGAGGGTAAGAAGTGGCAGAAATGTCCTACGGCCGGCATCAGGTGCCAGCAGAGGCCACAGTGACCTGAGAGCAGAGCCACATGCTGGAATCTGAGCTGTCCCCCAGGACCTGTGCAGCACTAGGGAGAAGGTCACCCTTAGAGGAGCCAGGACAGTCTGAGTCCCCACGTAAGAGTCCCCCACAGCCACTCCCCAGGGATCTCCAGGATCACTAAAAGGGACCTGAGGGGGGTTGGGGTCCTGAGGGGTGCCATACCACCCAGTATTGTTACTGGGCGATGGCTTTGATCACCAAGACAGTGCTGATGGATTCTAGTGGCTGCCTAGAGTGGAATGTGGAGCAGAGTTCTGAATTGCCCTTCAGCCTGAAATGCCAGGACTGGTCTAACCATACTGGGCAGGGTCACCTGGCATAAGAGACTGGCAGTGTCGGGAAGTCATGTCCCACCTCTTCATGTCCCCTGTATTTTGGGGACCCAGAGGGGGCTGCACTTGGGCCAAGCATGAGGAATCCCAGATTGCAGGAACTGTTTGACACACACACACTCACACTCACAGATGATGCTCACACACCCTCTCACGTTTGTTGTTGTTAAGAGATAAGGTCTCACTATGTTGCCCAGGCTGGAACTTCTGGGCTCAAGTGATCCTCTTGCCTCAGCCACCCAAAGTGCTGGGATTACAGGCATGAGCCACTGCACCAGGCCCGTGATACGTTGTTAATGGGGTAAAAGCAAGGTAGAGAACAGCAGATAGAGGGTGATCCTATTTCTGTCAAAAATAAATAAAAGCACACATGTGCCTTTGTGCACTTGTGCGCACGCTTGTAGGTGTGTGTAAGTTTACATGGGCACTCAGAGAGTCTGCAGGGACAGGTTCACAAACCGTGGGAGGCTTGGAGAGTGAGAATTGGGCGGACTTTCAGTTTTTTATTTACCCTTTTCTCTTTTGTTGGAATTTATTGGCAATGTACATGGTTGACTTTTTTTTTTTTTTTTTGAGACAAAGTCTCTCTCTGTCACCCAGGCTAGAGTGCAGTGGCACGATCTCAGCTCACTGCAACCCCAGCTTCCTGGGTTCAAGCAATTCTTCTGTCTCAGCTTCCCGAATAGCTGGGATAACAGGTGCCTGCCACCACATCCAGCTACTTTTTGTATTTTTAGTAGAGACAGGGTTTCTCCATGTTGGCCAGGCTGGTCTCGAACTCATGGCTGTAGGTGATCTGCCCATCTTAGCCTCCCAAAGTGCTGCTACTACAGGCGTGAGCCACTACACCTGGCCAATGGTTGACTTTTTAATGAGAAAAAAAGCAAAATAGGCCAGGCACGCACACCTGTACTCCCAGCACTTTGGGAGGCCAAGGCAGGTGGATCACTTAAGGTCAGGAGTTACAGACCAGCCTGACCAATATGGTGAAACCCTGTCTCTACTAAAAATACAAAAATTAGCTGGGCATGTTGACGGGAGCCTGTAGTCCCAGCTACTCGGGAGGCTGAGGCAGGAGAATCACTTGAACCTGGGAGGTGAAGGTTACAGTAAGCCTAAATCACTCCACGGTGCTCCAGCCTGGGAGACAAAGCTAAACTCCATATCAAAACAACAACAACAAAACACACACACACACACACACACACACACACAAGAAAAAGAAAAAAAGCAAAATAAAATTCTATCTTGAAAAAATAGCTAGTGAAGTTAGGGGCAGGTTGCATTTTTGTGAGCACACATTTTCTCTTGGTTTCCTATGATTATGTAAAGCTGCTCCCATGTTTCATAAGTCAGGCTGCTGCCCTGGATGTTTTTGGGTTGGGAACAAACCCCCAGGCAGTGGGAGCTTGATGGTGCCACTCCTGTCCTTACTTTGCTATCCACATAAAACTTAGGGCAATGCCATCCTGATGTGCTCCTGCACGTTCACCGAGCAGGCACTGACGAGGCATGAATGGGCCCTGGGCAGCTGCATTCCTGAGTGACAGCACTGGACATCGCTTTGGCAGGCCTGGGCCCACGTGTGTGCTCCTGGAACATGCTTGGGCCAGCGTCTGGGAGCCCCAAGTCAGCACAGGGCTTGCAATGGAGCCAACATCAGCTCTGGGTCCTCAGGACACTGTTTTTGACTCGTATCCAAGGCTGGCCGCCTGCAGGGGCCTGGGAGGAGTCCTCGTGGAGTGAGTGTCCAGCTCCTGCCCTCCTGTGCCGAGTAGACAGCCTTGCTCTTGAGTACCCAAAAGAGGCATGTAGGTTGACTGAGTTTTAATACATCTATCTCTCCTCCCAATACCTGAAATTTCCTTCTGGAGGCATTTTTAGGGAAATGCCTCTATTGATAATGTAGCTGCCATTTGAGAACACAAATTGTTCAACTCATTCACAGAATGTCTGATTTCTCTTGTACTCAATTTATTTTTGTTTTTTAAAAACATTCAATTTCTTCTTCCTCCTCCTCCTCCTCCTCTTCTTCTTTTTCTTCTTCTTCTTTTTTTTTTTTTTTTTTGTGAGACAGAGCCTAGCTCTGTCCTGCGGGCTAGAGTGCAGTGGCGCAATCTCAGCTCACTGTAACTTCCGCTTCCCGGGTTCAAGCAATTTTTGTGCTTCAGTCTCCTGAGTAGCTGGGCATACAGGCGTGCGCCACCGGGCCCAGCTAATTTTTTTTTTTTTTTTTTTTTTTTGAGACAGAGTCTTGCTCTGTCGCCTAGGCTGGAGTGCAGTGGCACGATCTCAACTCACTGCAACCTCAGCCTCCCGAGTTCAAGCAGTTCCCCTGCCTCAGCCTCCCAAGTAGCTGGGATTACAGGCACACACCACCGTGCCCAGCTAACTTTTGTATTTTTAGGAGAGACAGGGTTTCACTATGTTAGCCAGGCTGGTCTGGAACTCCTGACCTAGTGATCTGCCCACCTGGGCCTCCCAAAGTACTGGGATTACAGGCACACGCCACCTTGGCCAGCCAATTTTTGTATTTTTAGTAGAGATGGGGTTTTGCCTTGTTGGCCAGGCTGATCTCAAACTCCTGACCTCAGGTGATCCACCAGCCTTGGCCTTCCAAAGTGCTAGGATTACAGGTGTGAGCCACTGCGCCCGGACTAAAAACACTTACTTTCTGATTATTGAACTAAAACATAGTCATTGGAAAAATCTGAAAGTACAGAATTTTTTTTTTTTTTTTCAGACTGGATCTTGCTCTTTTGCCTAGGCTGGAGTGCAGTAGCACAATCTCGGCTCACTGCAACCTCTGTCTCCTGGGCTCAAAGGGATTCTCCCACCTCAGCTTCATGAGTAGCTGAGACTACAGGCACGCACCATCACGCCCGGCTAATATTTTTAGTATTTTTGGCGTAGAGATGGGGTTTTGCCATGTTGCCCAGGCTGGTCTCGAACTCCTGGGCTCAAGAGAGCCACCCGCCTCAGTTTCCCAAAGTGCTGGGATTACAGGCATGAGCCACCATGCTTGGCCCAGAAAATTTCAAGGTAAACTAAAATCGTGCACTATTCCACACAAAAGGGACTACTGTTAAAGTTGCTTGCTCATTTGACAAATATTGATTTATCATATAGAATTGTTATGAAGAAAATAGGCCAGGCACAGTGACTCACACACACCTGTAATCTCAGCACTTTGGGAGGCTAAGGCAGGAAGATTGCTTGAGGCCAGGAGCATGAGATCAGCCTGGACAACATGGTGAGACCCTGTCTCTACAAATTAAAAATTAAAAAATTAGGCCAAGCGTGGTGGCTCATAATCCCAGCAATTTGGGAGGCCAAGGTGGGTAGATTACCTCAGGTCAGGAGTTCCAGACCAGCCTGGCTAACGTGGTGAAACCCCATTTCTACTAAAAATGCGAAAATTAGCTGGGTGTGGTGGCGCACGCCTGTAGTCCCAGCTACTCAGGAGCTGAGGCAGGAGAACTGCTTGAACCCAGGAGGCAGAGGTTGCAGTGAGCCTAGATCGTGCCCCTGCACTCCAGTCTGGGCAACAGAGCGAGACTCCATTTAAAAAAAAAATTAAAAATTAGCTGGGCATGGTGGCATGTATCTGTAGTCCCAGCTACTTGGGAGGCTGAGGTGGGAGGCTTGCTTGAGCCCAGAAGTTTGAGGCTGCAGTGAGCCATGATTGAGCCAATGCATTCTAGCCTTGGTGGCAGAGCCAGATCTTGTCTCAAAAATAAATAAATAAATAAAACAGGGTCAGGGTCAGGGGTCAGGGACTGGAGAGGGGCTGCAAAGTAGGGGGTGGATGTGTACTTCAGGTTGTCAGATAAGGCTAAAGACAGTCATTGCTCAGTATGTTTGCTATTGTGAATTCCTTGTTTTAAAAAATACATTGTCGGCCGGACGCAGTGGCTCATGCCTATAATCCCAGCACTTTGGGAGGCTGAGGTGGGCAGATCACCTGAGGTCAGGAGTTTGAGACCAGCCTGGCCAACATGGCGAAACCCCACCTCTACTAAAAAATACAAAAATTAGTTGGGTGTGGTGGTGGCACCTGTAATCCCAGCTACTCAGGAGGTTGTATGTGCGCCTGTAGTCCCAGCTACTCAGGAGGGTGAGGCAGGAGAATTGCTTGAACCTGGGGGGTGGAGGTTGCAGTGGGCCAACATCGTGCCACTTCACTCCAGCCTGGGTGAAAGAGCGAAACTCTTTCACACACACACACACACAAAAGTTCCATTGTCAGGATCACGTAAAACCATTTTCCCCCTATACTTTCTCATTAGCATTTCAAAATTCTTCAAATAAACCGTCTTTACTAGCTGTGCATTGTCCCATCATAGGGCCGTGTCCTCATCTATTAACCATTCCTTAGGACTGAGCGCTCAGACCCCTTCCGGCTGTTAATCATTGAATATTGCCCGCAGTTAACATTTTCGTGCCTAAATCTTGTCCTCCTGGTGAGTTATCTCCTGAACCAGAGCCCTCAGCAGGTGTTGAGAGGAGGGTGGCAGCTTTGCCAGAGATCTGGATACATATTTGGCAGAGGGCTAACCAGAAGGTCTGGTTCTGCCACTCATCACCTTTGCTTCCAACTGGCAAGGTCCCATTGTGGGATTGACAGAGTGAGAGGAGAGAGGGAGCCCGAAACCTGCATGGCCTTCAGTGGAGCCCTTTCTCTGGTCCTGTTTCATCATATCTGTAAAAGAGGCTTATTCTTGCTACATGCAGAGGTTGAATTCTCCCCTGTGCCAGGCGCTGTGTGCTGAGTCAGAGCCCCCTGGGGCCATTCTCTGTCTGGGAAAAGCAAATCCAACTAGGTTTAGTAGGGCTGGAAGACTTCCAATAGTTTTCAGGTCATAGATCCATAAACTTTTTTGGGTAATTGTGTGTAGGGGGTGGGAGTGTATTGGACCCCTCTGGCCAGTAGCAAAGGGAAGTGCAATGAGAGGAGAGAATTCTGAGATGAGTTTTGCAAATCACTTTCACCAGGATGTCTGCAAACTCCAGGTTCATGGGACTGGGCAACAGCCCCATGAGAGGGAAACAAAGGGGAGGAAAGGGAGCCTGGAGACAGGAGAAAAACGTACCAGCTCCTCGACTCTGCTGGGAGCCAGCCTACCCAAGTACACAAGACTTTTCCCTCTTTTTCCTTTCACATTTATTGCCTCTATCTCTCTCTTTTTGAGACAGGGTCTCACTCCGTTGCCTAGGCTGGAGTGCAGTGGCACGATCTCAGCTCACTGCAACCTCCATCTCCCGGGTTCAAGTGATCCTCCTACCTCAGCCTCCCGAGTAGCTGGGACCACAGGTGTGTGCCATCATGTCCTACTAATTGTTTTGTAGAGATGGGGTTTTGCTGTGTTGCCCAGGCTGGTCCCAAACTCCTGGGCTCAAGCAATCCACCCACCTCGGACTCCCAAAGTGCTGGGATTATAGGTATGAGCCACTGTACCTAGCTTTTTTTTTTTTTTTTTAAATCACACTTTTTATCTCATTTTGAGATAAAATGAATACACCCTGAAATCTACCCTCCCTTAAAAGTGTATAATTCAATGATTTTTGGTGTTGAGGGATAGAGAAAAAAATTAAAGTTTTTTTTTTTTTTTTTTTTTTTTAATTCTCATATAGTAACTACAAAACAGAACGCTTCTGTGGCCCCTGGTCACCAAAATGTGTGAGGATTTCTCCCCACTAAGCAATCCTGCAGTGAACACCAGCTATGTGTCCTCTAATTCAACTCAATTCTGACACTGTCTATCTGGAGATAGTGTCAGATCCCACAGACTGAGGGCTCAGGCCCATAAGACTGTCCCCTACTTCAGATGCCAATCAGTCTTGGCCTCTGCAACTTCCGAGGAACTTACTATAAATTGAGGTTCCCAAGATCCCTTCCCCAGTTCAATTAACTTGCTAGAGTGGCTCACAGAACTCAGGGAAACATTTTACTTATATTGATCCGTTTATTATAAAGGATATTACAAAGGAATCAGAAAAATAGCCAGATGAAGAGACAGATAGGATAAGGTATGCGGGGAGAGGGAGCTGAAAGTTCCAGACCTCTAATCCTCTAATTACTTGATCTTTCCGGTAACTGCCCCATCCTGAGCCTATCTAGAGGCCTCACCCCAAGTCACTGTGTTAACATAAACTCAGGTGTGATCAAAGAGTGGCTTATGAGTAACAAAAGACACGCCTTCTGCTAAGGAAATTCCAAGGGTTTTTAGCTCTGTGACAGGAACTAGGGATAAATACTAAATATATTTCATCAAGATATGGAAGCAGGTTGGGTGTAGTGGCTAATGCCTGTAATCCCAGCACTTTGGGATGCAGAGGCAGGAAGATCACTTGAGGCCAGGAGTTCAAGGTCAGCCTGGCCAACATGGCAAGAACCTATCTCTAATAAAAATAGAAAAATCAGCTGGGTTTGGTGGTGTGTGCCTGTAATTCCAGCTACTCGGGAGACTGAGGCACAAGAATTGCTTGAGCCTGGGAAGCAGAGGTTGCAGTGAGCCAAGATTGTGCCACTGCACTCCAGCCTGGGTGACAGAGCAAGACTCTCTCAAAAAAAAAAGAAAAAAAAAAAAAAAAAAAAAGATATGGGAGTAATCTAAGCATCCATCAGTGGAGGAAAGGATAAAGAAAATTTGGGCTGGGCGCGATGGCTCATGCCTGTAATCCCAGAAATTTGGGAGGCCAAGGCAGGCGGATCATGAGGTCAGGAGTTCGAGACTAGCCTGGCCAACATAGTGAAACCCTGTCTCTACTAAAAACACAAAAATTAGCCGGGCATGGTGGCCCACACCTGTAGTCCCAGCTACTCAGGAGGCTGAGGTAGGAGAATTACTTGAACCCTGGAGGGGAGGCAGAGGTTGCAGTGAGCCAAAACCATGCCATTGCACTTCAGCTTAGGTGACAGCGAGACTCCATCTCAAAAAAAAAAAAAAAAGCATTGATACATATACACAAATGGAGTGCTATTCAGCCATAAAAAAGAACAAGAGCCTGTTATTTGCAGCAATATTTGCAGTAACATGGATGGAACTGGAAGTAATTATGCTAAGTAAAATAAGCCAGGCACAGAAAGAGAAATACCGCATGTTCTCACTCATATGGGAGAGCTAAAACCGTGGCTCTCATGGAGGTAGAGAGTAGAATGGTAATTACCAGAAGCTGGGAAGGGTAGTGGAGATGTGGGAGAAAAAGAGGGATTGGTTAATGGGTACAAAAATACAGCTAGAATAAGGACTAGTGTTTAGTAACACAATAGGGCAAATACAGTTAGCAATAATTTAGTGTCTATTTCAAAATAATTAGAAGAGTGGAATTTACTTTATTTTATTTTTTTGAGACAGGGTCTTACTCTGTCACCTAGGCTGGAGCCCAGTGGCAAGATCATAGCTCGCCGTAGCCACGACCTCCTGGGCTCAAGCGATCCTCCTACTTCAGCCTCCTGAGTAACTGGGACCACAGGCGTGTGCCACCACATCCGGCTAATTTTAATACTCTTTGTAGAGACAAGGTTTGGCTATGTTGCCCAGGCTGGTCTCAAACTCCTGACTGAGATTGCTCAAGCACTCTGCCTGCTTCAGCCTCCCAAAGTGCTGGGATTACAGGTGTGAGCCACTGTGCCTGGCTAGAAGAGTGGATTCGGAATGTTTCTAACACAAAGAAATGATAGATGTTTAAGGTGATGAATATCCCAATTGCCCTGATTTGATCATCATATGCACATTGTATATGTGTATCAAAATATCACATGTATCCAATAAATATATACAACTATTATGAAGCTATAAAATTAAAAAAAAAATTAGCCAAGTGTCTACTCCAGGGGCTGAGGTGGGAGAACTGCTTGAGCCCAGTAGTTCGAGGCTGCAATGAGCTATGATAGTGCCACTGCACTCTAGCTTGGGTGACAGATCAGGATTCTGTCTCTTAAAAAATAATAATTGGGCTGGGCGTGGTGGTTCACGTCTCTAATCCCAGCCTGAGCTCAGGAGTTCGAGACCAGCCTGGCCAACACAGTGAAACCCCATCTCTACTAAAAATGCAAAAAAACTGGCCAGGCATGGCGGCACGTGCTCCTGTAGTCCTAGCTACTCAGGAGGCTGAGGCAGGAGAATCACTTCAACCCGGGAGGCGGAGCTTGCAGTGAGCCGAAATCACGCCACTGCACTCCAGCCTGAGCGACAGAGCAAGACTCCGTCTCAAAAAAAAAAAAAAAAAATTAAAAAAAATCTTTAAAAATTAAACAAATCTAAAAAGACCTAATATATTTTATATTATACTATAGGTATATTCACAGATTGTGCAGCTTGTGCACTTCGAAGCACTACCTAATTTTAGAACTTTCTTTTTTTTTTTGAGACAGGGTCTCTCTGTCGCCCAGGCTGGAGTACAGTGGCTCACTTTAGCCTTGACCTCCCAGGCTTAAACCATCCTCCCACCTCAGCCTCTGAAATTGCTGACACCAAAGGTGTGAGCCACCATGCCCAGCCAATTTTTTTTAATATTTGTAGAGACGGCGTGTCCCTATGTTGTCCAGACTTGTCTTGAACTCCTGCACTCAAGTGATTCTTCGGCCTCAGCCTCTCAAAATGCTGGGATTACAGGTGTAAGCCACCATACCTGGCCTAGTTTTAGAACATTTTTACCACCCAGAAAAAGAGACCTGTACTCATTGGTAGTTCCGTATTTTTCCCTCTTCCTCATTCCAGGCAACCAAGAATCTACTTGTGGTCTCTATGGATTCACCTATTCTGGCTATTTCATATAAATGGCACCATTGCAATTTGTGGGCTTTCTGTCTGACTTCTTTCACTCAGTATGATGTTTTCAAGGTTCATCTGCCTTGTCGCTTGTATTAGTACTTTATTCCTTTTGTTGATAAATAATCTTCCATCCTATGGATATGCCACAATATTCCTACCCATTCATCAGTTCACGGACATTTGGTTTGCTTCCACTTCTTTGCTATTATGAATAATACTGCTTTATTTAATAATAAATGATCATGTAAACATTTTTTGTGGGTATATGTTTTCAGTTATCTTGGGTATATGCACAGGAATGGAATTGTTGGGTTATATGGCAACATCTAACCATTTGAGGAACTGCCAAACTATTTTCCAAAGTGACTCCACCATTTTACAATTTCACCAGTGATGAATGAGGGTTCCAGTTTCTCCATGACTTTGTCTACAGTTTTTGTATTTTTTTTTTTTTTTTTTTTTGGGATGGAGGATTGCTTTGTCACCCAGGTTGGAGTGCAGTGGTACAATCTTGGCACAATCTTGGCTCACTGCAACCTCCACCTCCTGGGTTCAGGCAATTCTCCCACCTCAGCCTCCTGAGAGTAGCTGGGACTACAGGTGCCCGCCACCACACCCGGCTAATTTTTTTTTTGTATTTTCAGTGGAGATGGGGTTTTACCATATTGGCCAGACTTGTCTTGAACTCCTGACCTTGTGATCCGCCTGCCTCAGCCTTCCAAAGTGCTGGGATTATAGGCGTGAGCCACCACGCCCGGCCAGTTGTTGTATCTTTTTCACCTGAAGCATCCTAGTGGGTGCAAAGTGTTATCTCATCATGGTGGTTTTGTCACTTATTGCTTTTTTAAAAATATACAAGTAACACATATTCCGTGTAGAAAATTTGGAAGTTTAACAAAAATACTGTGATGGTCAGTTTTATGTGTCAATTTGGCTGGACTATAATACCCAGTTATTCAATCACACACTAACCTAGGTGTTTCTTTTATTTATTTATTTAGAGGCAGAGTCTCACTCAGTCGCCCAGGCCAGAGTGCAGTGGTGCAATCTCAGCTCACTGCAACCTCCACCTCCTGGGTTCAAGTGATTCTCCTGCCTCAGCCTCCCAGTAGCTGGGATTACAGGCGCTTACCACCATGCCTGGCTAATTTTTTTAATTTTTAGTAGAGATGGGGTTTCACCATGTAGGCCAGGCTGCTCTCGAACTCCTGACCTCATGATCCGCCCACCTTGGCCTCCCAAAGTGCTTGGATTATAGGCATGAGCCATTGCGCCTGGCCCAATATTTTATTTTATTCATTTTTTTTGGAGATGGGGTCTCTATCACCCAGGCTGGAGTGTAGTGGTGCAATCTCGCTCACTGCATAACCTCTGCCTCCTGGGTTCAAGTGATTCTCCTGTCTCAGCCTTTCGAGTAGCTGTGACACAGGCGTGTGCCACCATGCTCGGCTAATTTTTGTATTTCTAGTAGAGATGGGTTTTTGTCATGTTGGCCAGGCTGGTCTTGAACTCCTGGCCTCAGGCCATCCGCCTGTCTCCATCAACATTTAAAGAAAAGATGTTAACGCTCCACAGGATGTGCATCTTTCCCCACGTGAGTCCACATTCTTTTCTACCCTAGGATTACTAACGGCACAGAGGAAGGTTAACTATTGTCCCCCTTTGGTTGGATGTTTGCAATGCTTCTGCTTTTATATGCTTCTGCAACAAACAATACTTGTACTTTCCCTCCATCTAGCACTGTGCCTCCAGGAGAGAGCGGTTTTCTTCTGGTTGCCCTTGAAGACATGACTGTGCTTGTCCCGGTCCAATCCCAGTGCCAGACTGGATCGTTGGCCCTCTAACTCACCCTAGAAGGCCTGGGACTGGAGAGGCCTGGAACTACTCGGAGGTAAGTGCCAGTATGAGGCCAGCCAAGCCCTTCCAGACCTGCTTTCCTTTCCTTGTGCATAAAGAAAACATGCCGAGTCATTGTAACTTGCATTTTTTTGAGTAGTGCGGTCAGGCCCTGTGTGGCACTGCCGTAGGCCTAGGTACCTCCTAGTGCGAGGAGCAGGAGCTGCTTTCCAGCAACGCCCTACAGTCCCTGTCAACTCCTGCCCAGGGGCACTGGACAGGCTGGGCTGGGCAGGGGCGGTGCCGGTGACAGACAGGACACTCCTAGGGGCTCCTCCTGCACAGTCTGCAGGACACTGTAGGGAGAGATCTTCATCCTTGCCCCCTTTTCTGGTACCTCTTGGGTTTCCCTGAGCAAGGCTGGGGTGGTGGAGGGAGCTATTTTGTTCCAGTGGGTGTTAAACATTAAAGCTTTTGTTTTGTGTCATGGGGAGATTAAGTGGATTTTCTCCTAGGCTGGTTGTTGAATAGCTGAGAGTGAAACTGGCTTCCTAGAGTAGGACTAAAAAGCTCCAGAGAGGGGCTCACAGAGGGATTGCTCAACCACTGTGAGCCACAGCTCCTCCTGGAAAACCTGAAACCACCACGAGCACCTCTCTCGTATGGTCCCCGGAGAAAGTGAGTGAGGAGATATGTCACTTCCCAAACCAGGGTTCCTTGGCCCCCAGACACGTGACTTTTACTCTCTTTCTTCCCATCCCTGCCTCCAGAATTAGCAAGGGCACCCAGTCAGCCATCCTGTTCTAGTGACTTCGACAAGACATTTAAAAAGCATTTGTCAGTCCAGGCACGGTGGCTCACGCCTGTAATTCCAGCACTTTGGGAGGCCGAGGTGTGCGGATCACAAGGTCAGGAGTTCGAGACCAGTCTGGCCAATATGGTGAAACCCCGTCTCTAATAAAAATACAAAAATTAGCTGGGTGTGGTGGCAGGCGCCTGTAGTTCCAGTTACTCGGGAGGCTGAGGTAGGAGAATCGCTTGAACCCGGGAGGCGGAGATTGCAGTGAGCTGAGATGGCACCACTGTACTCCAGCCTGGGTGACAGAGCAAGACTCTGTCTCCACAAAAAAAAAAAAAAAAAAAAAAAAGGCATTTGTTCCATGCTACTGTGCAAAATAGAAAAGTGCTGCTGCTGGCCACCTGGTCGTGGTTTTGCCATCACCGATCCTCTGATTTCACTCATCAATTCATTTACCAGGGTCTATGCGTTGGGCACAAGTGCTGGATGCCCCAGCAGCACGTGTTTATGCCGCACTGTCCTGTGATTTGTATAAACAATTGCCTGCCGAGATTGTTGATCAGGGAAGGCGCCAAGGAGGGGGTGACAACCAGTTTTGAAATAACAGAATTTTCTGCAACAAAACTGTGCCTGTGTCTAGCTGGCATGGGTGAAGAGGGGATTGAGGAAATATATTCATTTCCATATGTATTCTTTTTATGTTAATTTCATTTAATTTTATTTTTGCAGAGACAAGCTTTCACCATGTTGACCAGGCTGGTCTCAAACTCCTGACCCCAAGTGATCCACCTGCCTTGGCCTCCCAGAACTTTGGCCACCGCGCCCGGCCAACTCTTTTTTTTTTTTTAAACCCAAGCTGGAGTGCAGTGGTATGAACACAGATCATTGCAGCCTCGACCTCCTGGGCTTAACTGATCTTCCCACCTCAGGCTCCCGAGTAGCTGGGACTATAGGTCGTGCCACCACATCTGGCTTTGTGTGTGTGTATGTGTTTTTGGTAGAGATGGGTTTTGTCATGTTGCCCAGGCTAGTCTTAAACTCCTGAGCTCAAGTGATTCGCCCACCTCTGCCTGTCCAAGGGCTGGGATTATAGGCGTGAGCCACCGCGGCTGGCTCCTGCACAGACATTATGTAGGAGAGTAGCATGCTTCTCAGTGATGTATGGAGAGGTTTCAGAGGGAAGACCAGAGGTCCTCTATGGGGCATTTTGGGAATTTGTGTACCTGTGTCCAAGCATTTCCATATTAAAGAAAAAATTTTTTTACAGAGTCTTGTTATGCTGCCCATGCTGGACTTGAACTTTTGGGCTCAAGCAGTCCTCCTGCCTCAGCCTCCTGAGTAGCTGGGACTACAGGTGTGCTCCATACATATGTAATATGAAACATTTCATTATGAACGTTTCTGCTTTATATTACAATTAGAGAGTATTATTTTAAAATTGTGTGTACAAAAAAATCCTTTCAAAAATTCTTTTCTTTTCTTTTTCTTTTTTTTGGAGACAGAGTCTTGTTCTGTCACCTAGGCTGGAATGCAGTGGTATGATCTTGGCTCACTGCAACCTCTGCCTCCTGGGTTCAAGTGATGCTTGTGCCTCAGCCTCCCTAGTAGCTGGGATTACAGGCGCCCACCACCAAGCCAGGCTAATTTTTGTATTTTTAGTAGAAATGGGGTTTCATCATGTTGGCCAGGCTGGTCTCAAACTCCTGACCTCAGGTGATCCGCCAGCCTCAGCCTCCCAAAGTGCTGGGATTATAGACGTGAGCCACCGCACCTGGCCAAACCTTTTTATTTTTACTTTGCTCTGTTGCCCAGGCTGGAGTGCAGTGGGCTCAAGTTATCCCCCTCGGCCTCCTGAAGTACTGGGATTGTAGGCATGAGCCACTGTGGCTGACTGTTTTGTTTGTTTTTAAAGAAAAAAAAAATGAAAGGAAAAAAAAAATAGAAGCTCCTTCTTACGAAAGATCTTTCTTACAAAAAAAGAAATTGCGTGTGTAGCCATAAGTTATATTATCTATGAATTCCAGGTTAAGATAGCAAAGAAGGATTTATAAAATATTTTAAAAAAGAGTGGAGGTGTCCAGTGGAGCTGAGGCCTCTTGTGCAGGACCCACATGGGAGCGACGGTCCGAACACCACAGCTAGGGTCCCCTTCCCGCCTGAGGGCCGGGCTGGAGGGCGTCAGACAGAAGTTAGGGAAGCCTCTCAGTGCCAGCGAGATGGGGACAGCATGCTAGAAAGCTCTATTCAGGGAAGAACACCTAGCCTGGAAGGGGCAGACTCTGAGGGGCAGGGACACATCAGAGAAACAGTAAAATGGGGCTTCTGTAGCAAAACTGTGTAGGGGCCCAGACTTTGCACCTGCTTCAGAAGCCAGAGCTCCGCTGCTGACTCAGAGACATCACAGAAGATGGGAAGCGGCCTGCAGAGGATGCCTCCTAGAGCTTCCCTGAGGCTCAGGCAGGGCCAGAGCCACCGTTCTGGGGTGACTGGGACCTGGTAGGAAAACAGCTGCCCTGTGGATCATGGCGACTTCCTGGCTCCACATTCTGGGCCTGGGGCCATCTGGGGCCCCTTCAGACTAAAGGACTGACATCAGTCCTGCCACAACCAATGCTCGTGTCCCTTCCTGGGGTGACAGGAAGTTGGTGTCGTGTGTGTGTGTGTGTGTGTGCGCGTGCGTGTGCACAGGTGTACATTGTGGCCCTTCCAGGAGGCTACACTCGGAATAAGCTCTGCCTCTCAGGGGGGTGGGGAGCCATCAATGAGAATGTACTGACTTAGTCTGTGTTGCTATAAATGAACACTTGAGGCTGGGGGAATTTATAAACAAGAGGGGTTTGTTGGACTCACAGTTCTGCAGGCTGTGCCAGAGGCATGGAGCCAGCATCTGCTTCTGGCGAGGACCTCAGGAAGCTTCCACTCATGGCAGAAGGAGAAGGGAAGCTGGCGGCCCGTGCAGATCCCAGCGTTAGCGGGAGGCAAGAGAGAGGAGGGGAGGCGCCAGGTTCCTTTTAACAATCAATTCTTGGTCAGGTGCAGTGGCTCACACCTGCAGTCCCAGCACTTTGGGAGGCCAAGGCGGGTGGATCGCTTGAGGCCAGAAGTTCAAAACCAGTGTGGACAACATGATGTAAACCTGTCTCTACTAAAAATACAAAAATCAGCCTGGCGTGGTGGTATGCACCTGTAATCCCAGCTATTTGGGAGGCTGAGGCAGGAGAATCGCTTGAACCTGGGAGGTACAGGTGGCAGTGAGCCGAGATCGCGCCACTGTACTCCAGTCTGGGCAACAGAGTGAGGCTCTGTCTCAATTAAACAAAACAAAACAAAAACAAACAAAAAGCTAAAAACCCCAAAAAACGAAACAAAAAAACCAAACCAAAAAAACCCTTATCAATTCTCCTAGGAACTAACAGTGAAAACTCACTCACTGCCACGAGGAAGGCAGGAAGCCATTCATGAGGGATTCGCTCCCAGCATCCAAACACCTCCCACCAGGACCCACGTCCAACATTAGGATCACATTTCAACAGGAGATTTGGAGAGGACAAATATGACAAACATCAGCTTATGATTTCTTGGGGAATTGCACTTCAAATTTATTCAAACTCATCTGAAATAAATGTTGGTTGAACATGATGCGACTGTCACATTGACTTTGCATCACCTCTCCCCAAGCCATTCCATCTCTGCTGGTTATAAGAAATCTCTTACTAGCAGTCGTTTAATTGATTTACTTTATCTTATTTTATTTATTTATTTATTTATTTTGAGACGGAGTCTCGCTCTTTCGCCCAGGCTGGAGTGCAGTGGCCGAATCTCAGCTCACTGCAAGCTCTGCCTCCCAGGTTCACGCCATTCTCCTGCCTCAGCCTCCCGAGTAGCTGGGACTACAGGCGCCCGCCACCTCGCCCAGCTAGTTTTCTTGTATTTTTTTAGTAGAGACGGGGTTTCACTGTGTTAGCCAGGATGGTCTCGATCTCCTGACCTCGTGATCCGCCCGTCTCGGCCTCCCAAAGTGCTGGGATTACAGGCTTGAGCCACCACGCCCGGCCTATCTTATTTTAGTTTTTAGAGATAGAGTCTTGCTGTGTTGCCTAGGCTGGAGTGCAGTGGCACAATCACAGCTCACTGCAGCCTTGAACTCCTAGGCGCAAGTGATCCTCCCACCTCAGTGTCTAGAGTAGGTGAGACCACAGGCACATACCACCCACACCCGGCTAATTTTTAAATTTATTTTTTGTAAGGGGTGGGGATGTTGTAATATTACCCAGGTCAATCTTGAACCCCTGGGCTCAAATGGTCCTCTCACCTTGGCCTCCCAAAGTGCAGGGATTACAGGTGTGAGCCACCCGTGTCCAGCCTAGCTGTCTTTACTTTTGGCTAATGTAGCCTGGTGAACCTTAAGAGACATGTAAGGTGCATAAGGCTCTCGTGGGCTGGGAGCCCCGTGGCATAGGCTCAGCATGGGTTCCTTATACCTCTGCGTGAGTGTGGCAGCTGTCTTCTTACCTAAAACTCTGTTCAGCAAACTCGAAGAGGTTTAGAATCTTGAATTGATCTAAGCCGTTTAGAAAGCTCTTAGGGCTCTTCAGATTACGTGTAACAGGCAGCCAGTTCATACTGTGTCAAACATGGAAGTGGAGGGTGAGCTTCAAGCTTAGTTTGATTCTGTGACTGGCTATTTCTTGCTGTTGCTCCCTTCTGCCTTCATCTGATGGGCTTCCTGCAGATGGACAGCCTGGCTGCACCACTTCCCGCCTGTCCTCTCGTGGGAGAGACTGTCTGGTTCCTGACAGCTCTGAGACAAACATTACTTTTCAGAAGACTCAACAAGCTGTTATTCATACTCTTCTTATTCAAAGATCAGGTTTTTTATAGCAACACCTAATCTATGAACCAGGACCCATAAAACAGTGAGGGAAAATGTCTTTAGAGACAACCAAGAAATCCCAAACCCATCTGTTTCATTTGCAGAGGAAACTCTACAGCTCTTATTCAGGACCTGTTGACTTCAGCTTTTCACAGAATTCCAATGAACTTGGTTACCTGGCTTCCTATGGCTTGACAGGTGAAAAGCAGCAGGTGAGAAGCTTTTAATAAACAACAGTAACATGAATGACATCAGACACTATGAAAAGCCTCAAGGATAATTTATCACTTAGGCAACAGAGCCAAGAAAGGAATTCTGGTCCGACACGGTGGCTCACACCTGTAATCCCAGCACTTTCGGAGGCCGAGGCGGGTGGATTACCTGGGGACAGGAGTTCGAGACCAGTCTGGCCAACATGGTGAAATCCTGTCTCTACTAAAAATTAAAAGAAAAGAAAAGAAAAGAAAAAAATTAGCCAGGCATGGCGGCACGCGCTTGTAATCCCAGCTACTTGGGCGACTGAGGCAGAATTGCTTGAACCTGGGAGATGGAGGTTGCAGTGAGTCAAGATTGCGCCCATCACCACACCCAGCTAATTTTTTTGTATTTTTTGTAGAGACAGCATTTCGCTATGTTGCCCAGGTTGGTCTTGAACTCCTGGGCCCAAGCGATCTACCTGCCTCAACCTCCCAAAGTGCTGGGATTACAGGTGTGAGCCAGTGGAGTGGAATGGCACAATCTAAGGTCACTGCAACCTCCACCTCCCAGGTTCAAGTGATTCTCCTGCCTCAGCCTCCCAAGTAGCTGGGATTACAGGCATGTACCACCACGCCTGGCTAACTTTTTGTATTTTTAGTAGAGATGGGGTTTCACCATGTTGGCCAGGCTGGTCTCGAACTCCTGACCTTAGGTGATCCACCTGCCTCAGCCTCCCAAAGTGCTGGGATTACAGGTGTGAGCCACCGCGCCCACCTGGACAGCAATTCTTAAAGTGTTATATGAATGAGCATGCAGCATTAATGATGACTGAGGGGGGTGTGTGTGTAACACTCATACAGCAAGAGTGAACTCAAAGACAGGCAAATATAGCAAACATTTTAGGGAGAATTTATACTAAATTGTTACCAACGATTATATTATTATATGATAACTATTATTAGAGAGATGTCTGATTAAACCTTTTTTTTTTTTGCTGGGCACCATGGCTCATGCCTGTAGTCTCAGCACTTTAGGAGGCCAAGGTGGGCAGATTGCTTAAGCCCAGAAGTTCAAGATCAGCTTGGGCAACAGAACCAGACCTTGTCTCTACTAAAAATAAGGCTGCAGTGAGCCAGGACTGCATCTTTGCACTCCAGCCTGGGTGACAGAGCGAGACTCAACAAACAAACCAACGAACACAAAAACCAAACCACAAAAACAAAAAACCCACCTTTTTTCATTTAAACTTTTCTCTATTTTCTATAATAATTATGTTTTACTTCCCTCCGTCCCTCCCCGCTTCTTTTCTTCATTATCATCCTAGATGCCCAGTACATCATAAGAGCTTAAGACACATTAATTGATTGAATCTGGGAAATGATTCAGGCTGTAAGTATTTTTGGCCATGATTAGCATTATGCCCTTTATCTGGGAAACCTTAGTGTTCTTTTTTTTTCTTTTTCTTTTTGAGACAAAGTCTTGCTCTGTCGCCCAGGCTGGAGTGCAGTGGTGCGATCTCGGCTCATGGCAATCTCTGCCTCCTGGGTTCAAGTGATTCTCCTGCCTCAGCCTCCTAAGTAGAGTAGCTGGGATTACAGGAGTGCACCACCACACCCAGCTAATTTTTGTATTTTTAGTAGAGACGGGGTTTCACCATGTTGGCCAGGCTGGTCTCGAACGACTGACCTCAAGTGATCTGCCCACCTCAGCCTCCCAAAGTGCTGGGATTACAGGCATGAGCCACTGTACCTGGTCACCTGAGAGTTCTTTAGAAGTCTACCCATATGAGGCCGGGCGTGATGGATCATGCCTGTAATCCCAGCACTTTGGGAGGCCGAGGCAGGTGGATCACTTGACTTCAGGAGTTTGAGACCAGCCTAGCCAACATGGTGAAACCCCGTCGCTACTAAAAATACAAAAAAAATCAGCTGGGTGTGGTGGCAAACGCCTGTAGTTCCAGCTACTCGGGAGGCTGAGCCACGAAAATTGCTTGAACCCAGGAGGCGGAGGTTGCAGTGAGCAGAGGTCGCGCCACTGCACTCCAACCTGGGTGACAGAGTGAGACTCTGTCTGTGGAAAAAAAAAAAAAAAAAACCAGAAGTCTACCCATATAAGTCACAATGTGTGGCTACTAGGAAGGAAATATTTAATAGGTACCAGGACTCAGAAGCTTCAGATCTAATAATCCATATGGCCTGTGACCCAGCTGCCTGGGAATAGGCTGTGATGGTTAATTATATGTGTCAATCTGACTGAGCCACAGGGTGCCTACACAGGTGGTTCAACATGATTTCTGGGTATGCATGCCTTCAAGAGTGTTTCTGGGAGACGTTAGCCTTTGAATGGGTGGACTGAGCAAAACAGACCTGCCCTCAGCAGTGCGGTTGAGCACCTTGCAATCTGTTGAAGGCCTGAATGTTAGTGTGAACCCTGGAAATTTGAGTCAGGTCTCAGTTAATTTAGAAAGTTTATTTTGCCAAGGTTGAGGAACACGTGCCTGTGACACAGCCTCAGGAAGTCCTGGACACGTGTCCAAGGTGGTCAGTGCACAGCTTGGTTTTATACATTTTAGGGAGACATGAGACATCAATGAACGTATGTAAGAAGTACAGTATGTTTGGCTGGGCGCGGTGGCTCATGCCTGTAAACCCAGCATTTTGGGAGGCCGAGGCGGGCGGATCACGAGGTCAGGAATTCGAGACCAGCCTGGTCAATATGGTGAAACCCCATCTCTACTAAATGTACAAAAATTGGTGTGGTGGCGTGTGCCTGTAGTCCCAGCTACTCAGGAGGCTGAGGCAGAAGAATTGCTTGAACTTGGCAGGCAGAGGTTGCAGTGAGCCGAGATTGCACCACTGCACTCTAGCCTGGGTGACAGAGTGAGACTCCATCTCAAAAAAAAAAAAAAAAAAAAAGGCCGAGACGGGCGGATCACTAGGTCAGGAGATCGAGACCATCCTGGCTAACCCGGTGAAACCCCATCTCTACCAAAAAATACAAAAAACTAGACAGGCGAGGTGGCGGGCGCCTATAGTCCCAGCTACTCGGGAGGCTGAGGCAGGAGAATGGCGTTAACCTGGGAGGCGGAGCTTGCAGTGAGCTGAGATCCGGCCACTGCACTCCAGCCTGGGCGACAGAGCCAGACTGTCTAAAAAAAAAAAAAAAAAAAAAAGAAGTACACTGGTTCCATCCAGAAAGCTTGAAGCAAGGAGTGGGTTTCTAGGTCATAGGTAGGTGAAAGAAAAATGGTTGCATTCTTTGAGCTTCTGATAAGCCTTTCCAAAGGAGGCAATCAGAATATGCTTCTCAGTGAGCAAAAGGATGACTTTGAATAGAACAGGAGGCAGATTTGTCCTGAGCAGTTACCAGGAGGATCCCCAGTTCCTCCAGCCTGGGCAACATAGAGAGACCCCATCTCTAATAAATAAATAAGAATGAATTAACTCTGCCTGACTGCCTGAGCTGAGATATCCATCTTTTGCCTTCAGTGCTCCTGGTTCTCAGGCCTTCAGACCGGGTCTGGAATCTAGACCACTGGATTTCCTGGTCTCCAGCTTGCAGACAGCAGACAGTGGGAATTCTCAGCCTGTATAACCATGTGAGCCAATGTCTTTTTATTTTTATTTGTTTTGAGATGGAGTTTCACTGTTGTTGCCCAGGCTGGAGGGCAATGGCGCAATCTCAGCTCACTGCAACCTCCACCTCCCAGGTTCAAGCGATTCTTCTGCCTCAGGCTCCTGAGTAGCTGGGATTACAGCGTGCACCACCACGCCCGGCTAATTTTTGTATTTTTAGTAGAGACAGGGTTTCATCATGTTGGTCAGGCTGGTCTTGAACTCCTGACCTCAGGTGATCCATCTGCCTTGGCTTCCCAAAGTGCTAGGATTACAGGCATGAACCACCACGCCTAGCTCTTAAAATATCTTACTGTAGGCTGGGCATGGTGGCTCACACCTATAATCCCAGCACTTTGGGAGCTGAGACGGGCAGATCACCTGAGGTCAGGAGTTTGAGATCAGCCAGGCTAACGTGGCAAAACCCTGTCTCTACTAAAAAATACAAAAATTAGCTGGGCGTGGTGGTGCAGACCTGTAGTCCCAGCTACTTGGGAGGCTGAGGCACGAGAATCACTGGAACCTGGGAGAGGGGTGGAGTTGTAGTGAGCTGAGATCACACTACTGCCCTCCAGCCTGGGCAACAGAGAGAGACTCTGTCTCAAAACCAAAACAGAAAGCTATCTATCTGTCTAATCTATCTATATCATCTATCATCTATCTTACTGTATTGTACTCACCCTTCTTTCATGATGATATGAGATGGTATGATGCCTATGTGATGATAAGTGAGGTGATGACGTAGGCATTGTGATATAGCATTAGGCTCCTGTTGACCTTCTGTATTCCTGAAATTTGTGTAACCATCCCTTTCTTGTAGTAAATAGCTTGGTGTCCCCATTTAAAGGTATCTTTTAAGTCTCTGGATAGGCTCAATGCTTTCTGGTGCAACATATTGCTGTCAATCAGAACACATTTTCTGTTCATGTCTTCCACCAAATTTAATGCTTTTTCCATCTTTTGTTTTGAGACAGGGTCTTTAGCACCCAGGCTGGAGTGCAGTGGCACAATCATGGCTCACTGCAGCCTCCACCTCCTGGGCTAAAGTGATCCTCCCACTTTAGCCTCCTGAATAGCTGGGACTATAGGCACAAGCCATCATGCCCAACTAATTTTTAATTTTTTTTTGTAGAGATAGGGTCTTACTCTGTTGCCCAGGCTAGTCTTGAACTCCTGGGCTTAAGTGATCCTCCTTCCTCGGCCTCCCAAACTGCTGGGGGTACACGTGTGAGCCACCGCACTCAGCCACCTCTTCCATCTTATCACACACCATGGCTATAACTTGCAGTTTAAAGTACAGCAGCAGGCCAGGCATGGTCGTTCACACCTGAAATCTCAGCACTTCAGGAGGCTGAGGTAGGCAGATCACTTGAGGTCAGGAGTTTGAGACCAGCGTGGCCAACATGGCAAAACCCCATCTCTACAAAAAATGCAAAAATTAGCCCGGTGGGCAGCGCATGCCTGCAGTCCCAGCTACTCGGGAGGCTGAGGCACGATAATTGCTTGAACCCAGGAGGCAGAGGTTGCAGTGAGCTGAGATTAGGCCACTGCACTCCAGCCTGGGCGACAGATAATGTGTCCAAAAAAAAAAAAAAAAAAAAAGCAACGGCAAAACTGGAGCAAAGTTTTTCTTCATAATTTTATGGATGCAAAGTTCATTTTTATGTTGATCTCAGCAACCTCAGATGTGACTTTTCTTTGTTTTTTTTGGGATGGAGTTTTGCTCTTATTGCCCAGGCTGGAGTGCAATGGTATGATCTTGGCTCACTGCAACCTGTGCCTCCCGGGTTCAAGCAATTCTCCTACCTCAGTCTCCCCAGTAGCTGGGATTACAGGCATGTGCCACTACACCTGGCTAATTTTGTATTTTTAATAGAGACGAGGTTTCTCCATGTTGGTCAGGCTGGTCTCGAACTCCCGACCTCAGGTGATCCACCTGCCTCGGCCTCCCAAAGTGCTGGGATTGCAGGTGTGAGCCACTGTGCCCGGCCAGATGTGACTTTTGTTTCCTTAAAAGGTTGAGAACTTTAACTTTTCACTTAAAGGAAGCACTTTATGGCTTCTCTTAGGCATACCCGACTTGCCACATCACTACTCTTGCACTTTGGGGCCATTATTAAATAAGGGTTTCTTGAACACAAGCATTGCAATACCCCGACAGTTGGTCTGATAACTGAGATGGCTACTAAGTGGTTAACTGGTGGGCAGCATATATAGCGTGGATTTGCTGGGCAAAGGATGATTCGCAGCCCGGGTGAGATGGCAAATGATCTCATCATGCTTCTCAGAACAGCATCAAACTTAAAATGGTTTACTTCGGGAATTTTGTATTTAATATTTTCAGACCTGGGTTGACTGTGGGTAACTGAAACCTAGATGGTATAGCCTACTACACACCTAGGCTACATGCATGGTACAGCCTATGGCTCCTAGGCTGCAAACCTGTACAGCATGTGACTGAACTGAATACTGTAGGCAACTATAACACAAGGATAAGTATATGTGTATTTAAAAATAGAGAAGATTGGATAAAAATAGGGTTATAACTCCATGGGGCCACTGTCATAGATGTGGTCCGTTGTTGACTGAAATACCACATGGTATGTACCTCTATCTTCTATCAGGTCTGTTTCTCTGGAGAACCCTGACAATACAGGCTGGAAACAGGTAGATAACAGTTTTCTTTCTTTTTTCTGTGTCAGACAGGTAATATGCCGACATTGTAACAATGTTTCAGGATGGCACATCTCACACCTGTGTGTGAACACCTAATCGTCATGCTTATGAACTACAAAAGGAGCTGATAACAGTTTTGTCAGTTCTGTTTTTTTGCCTCATCCCATTTCACCAGTATGGCACTCTGCAAAGTGCAGCAACTCATTCAAAAGTTCCTATTTCTACAAATTAAATAAAAACACAATTAAATTTTAGTAGGTGCTAAAACTTGGTTTTGAAATTTTATTAAAAAAATATATTTGCAAACATATAAAATTTAGGATGAAAAACGCTCATTTTAAAACATGTAATAACTTAATATTTGCAAACATACAGAGATGGTATAAAATCCATACCATTAAAAATGTTAATGATACAGTATTGCGCTCATGGAACAAAAACCTTGCTGTAATTCCAGAGCTTCTCGTCCCCACATTTCAGGGAGCTGAGAATCTGGTACAATGAAAGTCATGAGAGCCACATGGCCAAAGCAGTAATACAGAATAAAAAACCATTTAGAACACATATTTTAAAAACATGTTTCTTAAGGAATCACACGGATAAAAAGGAAACACAATTCTGCATTTTCCCCACTTTGAATGATATTGCATCTTAGCATTTTAAATGAAGGTGTCAAATACAAAACGGAGGGAATCACTGCACACATCTGCTAAATTTGCTGAAAAACCGGCTCCTCGAGGCCCTGGTCCACTCGGAAATGTTCTCAAGCACAGCTGTAAAAAAGCCTAGTGTAAGCTGCTTGCCTGTGCTCAGATCTTAGCATTTGAGAGACTTGAAAACAGAGAGCACTATTGGTTCCAGAAGGTACACTGAACGCAACTGAAGAAAACCGAAGGGAGGCAAGAAAGAAACACGTGCTCTGCAGCAAATGTGCAGCCAGGATGCAGGATGCGCACCCCGTGATTCCTCAGTTCTCCTCACTCACACGGGCTGAGCCCACTCGTGCCTGTGCCACCTCTCATTCCTCTCAGAGTTACAGTATGATGGCTGATTTTGTTTTTTGAGCAGTTAGGCACCTTCAATTTCATGTTGCATTATTAGTAATACAATGGCAGTTAGGGGCCTCTACTACAGAAATGAGAAAATTTCAAACTACATTCTTTGGGGGAGGAGAGTAATAAAGCTGCATGGTTTAAAAATTTACCTAGTAGTGGATGATAGGGTTTATATAATTTCTACAAGAAAACATAAGCCAGGAAAAGAACAAATGCTTGACATGCAAAATCTGGTTAGACATATACTAAACTAAGCTTGTGTGTCGCCCTGTAGATAGGGGCCCAGCTTGACTTTTTTTTTTCTTTTTCTTTGTTTTTGAAATGGAGTCTCGTTCTGTCGCCCAGGCTGGAGTGCAGTTGCTCGGACTCGGCTCACTGCAACCTCTGCCTCCCGGGTTCAAGCGATTCTCCTGCCTCAGCCTCCTGAGTAGCTGGGATTACAGGTGTGCGCCACCACGCCCGGCTAATTTTTGTATTTTTAGTAGAGACAAGGTTTCACGACGTTGGTCAGGCTGGGACTTGGGTTCTTAATAAAATACCACTCTCTGTGATGGCTACATCTAAGCCTCTGAAGGTGAGCTGTGGACATATCACATGTGGACAGCATGAAATGCTTCTGACACTGAGAGTCACTTGCAAAACTTGAATTCAAAGTCAAGCAGGCCCAATCTCACACCTTTTGAATCCCAGGAGGGACACAATGAAGAAGAGCTTCTGCCTTAAGGGAACAAGGCTGTCTGGGAGGTGTGAGAGTCCATTAAAAGACAACACATTAACTACAACAAAAAGAAGAGCAGTACCACCCACCAGTGGTGCCCCAGACACACCTCTCCTCCAAGCTCCGGGCTGCTCATCTTGGAGCCCACACTCAGACCCTGGGGGTGGGGGTGGGCACAAAAATGGACAGAGTGGTCTAAATGCAGGTCTCCTGGGGTTCTGCGAAATTTAGCCAGAAGCATCTCCATCTCGGTGTCCATTTCGATTCAACTAAGCTTCCAGTAAAGACACTGCAGCAATGTAAACATGCAACCTAAGCTAGCATGAGGTTCTAGATAGTAAGCCTGAACTAGGAATAAGGCAACTGAACTGTGACTTTCGGGCCAGGGTCATCCAACTGCAATTATCCAGGCTTGGCCTGGCTTCTCTAGAGATTCATTCTGGCCTGAACTTCCTGGTAATCATGACATGAACTTCTGGCTTCTGAATTTTAAGTAAATGCTTTGAATATATAAATTTGGGAGGTGAAACAGGTTTACCCTTTTCAAATCTTCATGACTTGGGCACTTAAGTTTACTTTCACACTAAGGAAGCCTTATCATAGATTCTCTTTACTGTCTATCATATCCATTCCTAGCATTAAAGGTGAAAATTAATATGATCACAGACTCTCTTTAGGATATTCTCTCTTAACTCTCTCATAATATTACATACTCAAAAGCATAATTTCAATTCAAGAATCCCTTGATTCGTCTGTTCACCAAAGCTCACTGAGACCACATTTGGGGTGCAATCACACTTACTGGTGCGTCCACTTTATGGAAGTCACGTGGCTCCCTGGACACCATCTCTCGGTGTCAGCAACACTCTGTATCCTACTATAGCTTTCTCGTTCCCAGATGATGCATAAGCAATTCATTTTTGGTTGTTTAATTTACACACTATCTGTGAAAACAAACTATTCATAATTGAGCATGAAAACTTATAAGCTTCCCTGAATTCTGCACAATTCACACATAATTAGGTAGACAGCAATAGAAGACACTAAAATGAGAAGCAGAAACCCTGTCCAGGAAGCATGTGTAGATCAACAAAAGCCAATCATTCTTTATGCTAAAAACTAAGACCAAACTAAAACAAGTATGTAATTCACAAGTAATTTTCTAGAATTTCAGCTAGAAAAAAATAATCTATGGACTTATGATTGAGTTACCATTAAAGCTTAAATGATTGTTCCCAAGGAACCATCATATCTGTCAGCATTATTCACAGCTAATCCTTATGCTAGCTGGTTGAGCCAATTGGGTTTTTACCCCATCATTAAATAGTGCTCATAAAAAGTAAGCAGTGCATCTTAATTGGTTAAATACTACAAAATGACCTGTATCATAGAAACAAAGACACTTTCATTCAAAGAATATCTTAAAATTACTATTGCTGAAATAAATCAAAATCTACATTAAAATATTACTAAACACCATTACATGCTATAAAAGAATAAATAGAAATCATGGCAGATCAATAGCAGCATAACAAAGCTTCTTTACATATTTTCACACTTTGGGCTGGGAAAGTACTCACAGCCTAGGAATACATTGGTAGAGTTCGGAATCACATTTTCTTTTAACTCCATAATTCTACAACAAAATAAGGGCAGTGTGAATAACAGCTCCCTTTTCTGCATAGCTTTAAAACTATTCTCAGTACACTCAAGGAAAGGAACCAGGATGGCTTTGTCAGATTGGTCCACAGGTCCTTTTGTCAAAGTGTTAAGGAAAACAATCAACAATGACAGAAAAGGAAAATAAGGCTGTGCTTCACACACAAACTTAGCATTTTCAGAACCACTAGAGAGTTCAACCTAAAATGAAGATCTGATAGGATGTGGGCATTCCCAGTCCCAGCCTTCCTTCAAAGGTGTGACGTGCCTGTGTCCACACCACCAGAGCCTGACAGTGCCCTATTCAAACGGTAATGCTGCACTGGGGGCCTGCTGCGGGGCAGGACTGGGGCACTTAAAAACAAAACACTATTAAGAAATTTCACAACTTTTAAGGCCCAAATGGGGCATTCATATAAAATACATTTCACTTGAGGAAATCATTCCCAATTTGCCGGCTTAAATTCTGGTCCTAAAAGCTCGAAGCTACTTTGCAGAGCTGCCTTCTACTCTGTTTAGAACTTGACTGTCAGCCCAAAGCCTGTTTCTATGGGGTAGGCTGGGGCAAGCGGTGGGGGCCAGGCTGAACTTCTGCTGTGAGGCTGGTGACTACTCCTCTGTAAGTCCTTGAAAGTGAAAGCGAGCTGAGAATCAGATTCCTTTTTCCACAGCCTTGCTCCTAGCTGATGACAACACCCACATAACTTAACACAATGATTTTTTTTTTTGTCAAAACAAAGGTCTGCTGGTGATGCTTCACAGTGAAACCTCCATTATCACTGAGAATGTCACTTGGAAAACATTCTTAAGAAATGAGTCTCTTTCTCATAGGCTCAATTTCAGGATTCTCAAACTCGATGTTCTGCTCAGCAGTTTCCATGATGAAGCCTATTTGTCTCTGAGGTTAGCACTCTGCCTTTAGACTTACTCTGCTCCAGTCATAGGTTGTGGCTGTCTTTGTTCTTGGTCAGCACCTGCAAGTAGACTTCATGAAGTGTACTGAGGAAGCTGGAATCATTCTAGAAGAGATGGGAAAGGTTAAGGATACGAATGCCACATTTACCTCAACAGATTTTACTTCCTTGGTAACAGTTTAGGAAAACAAATTGTATGAATGATTTGTATAACTGATAATCCCACCATCCAGAGACAATCATGATTAATATATTGAGTTCGCGCAGATATTTCTCCACCAGGACGGTATGCTTGAAAAAAGAGAAACAGTACTCCCAGTCTGTTTTTTTTTTTTTTGCCCGCCCCGGTCTCCCAAAGTGCTGGGATTACAGGTGTGAGCCACTTTGCCCGGCCTCCAGCTAGTCTTTTGAATTTACTTTATGAACTGATTCTGTAGGAGGAATGTATACAATTTCTTTTATTAAGTAATGAAAAATCAAAGATAAAATTGGTATCCTACATACCTTTATGAGATGTATCAATGTATCCTGGAGCTGAGACTTGCTGAGAATAATGGAAGGCTTTCTCTGACTTTCTGGCGTTCCAATAGTTAGAGGAGAAGGAGAGCTGGCTTTCCTCTCAAGATCTGAAGACCTTGTAACTGTCTGCTGGAAAACACTTGGGGCCAGCAGGACTGAAGACACTGCAGTAGTCGTTGCAGTAACCAGTGGGGCGCCTGCAACCTGGAGAGGAACAATGGTCATTTTGTACCAAAGTGCAGAAGCCAGTAGCCAGGCCCAGAATAGGGAGCATGTGGAAACAGGCACAAGCAGCAGAAGAGTGAAGCCCAGAGACAGACTGTTTCGGGTTCAGGTAAACATTCAGTAGGAGCATTTGAACATCTAGCATCTGGTTATAAACTTCCGTGAGCTAAAGGATGATGAGCCCATTTATATAAGAATGTCCTAGAATCGTTACGGGAAGCCAAGTCCAACTGCCACAGAAGGTAAGAGAAATAACAGTATAGAATGCACAGTACGAAAAATCCGATGATAAATTCAAAATGTAAAGGCTTTTTGGGAGGGGAGTTGGGGAAATGACTGGAAGAGGACATGAGGGAACTTTCTGGAGTGACAGAATGTTACATATTGATTGGGTTGCCTAAGGGATAATACATACATGTGTCAAAAACTCATTTAAAAATCTGTGTTGTTTGGCTGGGCGCAGTGGCTCATGCCTGTAATCCCAGCACTTTGGGAGGCCGAGGTGGGGTTCGAGACCAGCCTGGCCAACATGGTGAAACCCCATCTGTACTAAAAATACAAAAATTAGCCGGGCGTGGTGGTGCACGCCTGTAATCCCAGCTACTCGGGAGGCTGAGGCATGAGAATCGCTTGAACCCAGGAGGTGGAGGTTGCAGTGAGCCAAGACTGTACCCATTGCACTCCAGCCTGGGTGACAGAGCAAGACTCTGTCTCCAAAAAAAGAAAAAGAAAAAAAAGAAAAAAAAAAATCTGCATTTTTTTTTTTTTTTTTTTTAAGGCAGGGTCTCACTCTGTCACCCAGGTGGGAGTGCAGTGGTGCAGTCACCACTCACTGCAGCTTCAACTTCCTGGGCTCAAGCAATCCTCCCCTCATTTTTGATTTTTTTGTAAGAGATGAGGTCTCACTATGTTGTCCAGGCTGGTCTTGAACTCCTGGGCTTAAGTGATCCTTCCACCTAGGCCTCCCAAAGTGCTGGGATTACAGGTGTGAACCACCATGCCTGGACTCTAAAAATCTGCATTTCAGTGTATGTAAATCACACTGCAATAAAAAAGAATTTAAAAATCCAGTTATGACTGGGAGCGGTGGCTCATGCCTGTAATCCTAGCACTTTGGGAGGCCTATGTGGGAGGATCACTTGAGGTCAGGAGTTCAAGACCAGCCTGGCCAACATGGTGAAACCCCGTCTCTACTAAAAAGACAAAAACATAGTAGAGTGTGGTGATGGGCGCCTGTAATCCCAGCTACTTGGGACGCTGAAGCAGAAGAATGGTTTGAACCCAGAAGGTGGAGGTTGCAGTGAGCTGCACTCTGGGCGGCAAAGCAAGACTCCATTTCCAGAAAAAAAAAAAAAAAAAAAAAAACCAACCAAAAACAAAAACAAAAAATCCAAATCCAGTTATGTTCAATCTATTTTTTTATACCATTATAGAAAGCAATGAGAAAATTTCTTAAAAATAAAGCTAACATCTACCTCTCTCCTCCATTTACATGTGCTTCTAGGCTAATTCCAGCTAATTATCTGAATATATTAAACCAGTAATCGCCGGGCGCGGTGGCTCAAGCCTGTAATCCCAGCACTTTGGGAGGCTGAGACAGGCGGATCACGAGGTCAGGAGATCGAGACCATCCTGGCTAACACGGTGAAACCCCGTCTCTACTAAAAAATACAAAAAAAACTAGCTGGGCAAGGTGGCGGGCGCCTGTAGTCCCAGCTACTCGGGAGGCTGAGCCAGGAGAATGGCGTAAACCCGGGAGGCGGAGCTTGCAGAGAGCTGAGATCTGGCCACTGCACTCCAGCCTGGGAGACAGAGCGAGACTCTGTCTCAAAAAAAAAAAAAAAAAAAAAAAAAAAAAAAAACAGTAATCATCAGTATTTTCAGTATCCTCAGATCTGATACAATCAACAGAGATCTACATTTCTTTCTCTTACATGTCACTTTCTCATTTACAAAGAGCACAGAGCTGGCCAGTTTCAAGGGTATGGTTTTTGGCATCTGAGCTATTTACCCTTTATTTTTGGTGCAAAAGCAGGCCGAGAGCTCCTGCAGATAGATCACCATGCAGAAGGACAAGACACACAGAAAAGAGGCTCATTTCCAAGAACAGTCAGGAGCTGGCTCCCATTTAAACTCCAAGATATAAGACCAGTCAGAAGCTGGTTCCCATTTAAACTCCAAGACTCAAGGAGGGCACAAAGGCTCAAAGGAAAACAGAAATGACTTTAGGGAGCTAAAAAAACCTGTGTGCATTGCAAGGTTAGTGGGTGATGTAGAGTAGGGACAACAAAAAACGAAGCAAGGGAGGACAAACAGGACAGAACACACAGGCCTGGGAGGCTTTGTTCTCAGAGCAATGGGAAATGAGAGGACTGTAGCAGGATAGTGGCTCTGCCACCTGGGACATCACAGCTCCTCCAGGGCAGTATTTCCTACTTATAAGCCAGGTTACCACACTCTTAGCAGTCACCCGTTCACAAATACTGAGTAAGGGCCCACCATGCCCTCTACACACACAGTCAGGGAAGATATCCATGCAGATGCCTCAAGATCCACAGAGGCCACAGTAATGGACTCTGCCAGGACGGGGGTGGGAGGTGCCTGGCCTAGGAAAGGCATCTAAGATGGGCTGGGCTCCATAGCTAACTCTTTTCACTAAGCTGACAACCTTTTACTTCACATCCAGCAGAAGAACTTAAAAATACATCATGTATCCTTTAGAAAGAGGGAGTCCTGGCTGGTCCAAAGGTAGTGAGTTAGCTCAACTGATCGTTCACAGTCAGTTACAGATCAAATTCCTTGTTCTACTCTTTCTACCTTCTCACTATAGCACCAGACTAGTCTTAAAAAAAAAAAAAAAAAAAAAAAAAAAGAAAGAAAAAGCAAGTCCTTACCGGGATGGCACTGGATAACACCTTAGGCTGGACAAATACTTCAGGATCCTGGTTCTGCTGCATAGACTGAAATGTTTATGAAGAAAAGATAGATGGATATAAGAAGTTTCAATTAAGAAGACTTCCTAGTCTTAATTGAAGAAGACTTTCCCAGTGGAAAATCTAGGTTAGTAATAGAAAATGGTTCAGATATTAACTAGTTCCTAGATTCCCAAGGGAAGAGTCTGACAGAAACTTGCAACTATGCAGCCAACAATTCAACTGCATGAGAGCTCTGCGACAGCCTCTCCTCTTTAGTTCCGGAGGGAAGGGGTGTGTGCAGAGCCTTTCAGGTATCTTTAAAGAAAAGCCTGAGACCTGTATCCCTTCTAAGAGCCAGGGACAGCCCAGGAATAGACACAATTTTTAATTTTTGTGGGTACATAGGTGTACATATTTATGAGGTATATGAAATGTTTTAATACAGGCATGCGATACATAATAATCACACCATGGAAAATGGGGTGTCCATCCCCTCACAAATTTTTCCTTTGTGTTACAATCTAATTATACTCTTTTCATTATTTTAAAATATATACTTAAGTTATTATTGACTATAATCACCCTGTTGTGTTATTAAATACTAGGTCTTATTCATTCTATTTTTTTTTTTTATGCATTCACCATCCCCACCTCCCCCTACCTTCCTAGCCTCTGGTAACCATCCTTCTATTCTCTATCTCCATGAGTTCAAATAAAGTGAGAACATGTGATGTCTGTCCTGCAGCCTGGGCATATTTTTGCTGTTGAGTCTGTAGAGATAGAGATGAGAGATCTAGGCAGCATGGCACCTCTTGATAAGGTGATGTAAATGGGGACAGTTGAAAAAAATCAGCTTCATTTGACCTCATACCTTCAAGTCTAGGATGCTCTTATGGCACCTCTAGGGTACTTGGCACAAGGGAGATAGGAAGGGAGTTAAGCTTTGGAATAATTTGGTCCTGAGTCAAATGAGGACTCCTGGAAATGCTGGGCAAAAGCAAAACAAACATACAACCTCTGCTAAAGTGCATATCCAGATAGGAAAATAAATTACTTGGTTGTTCATGATAGGGCTTCTTACCTCAGCTGTCTCCTAGCCCGACATACTTTAAAGGGACAACTCTTCAAAACTGTCAGTGTCATGACAGTTAAAACCAAGGTCTGTAGTTTCATCCCATCCAGTTATAGTTACCCACCATGCCCACCCCCACCCTCCTGCCATTACCTGAAGGGGAGCAAGCACCATGTTGCTCAGGGAGGCTGAGGCTGCCGCTCTCGCTGCTGCTGTCTTAGAGGGAGGCTCTATGAAGCTCTCAGGTGTGGCCAGCTGACCAGCTGCCGGAGAAAAGCTGGCTACCATTGCACCTTTCCCAAGTGGTTGTGTCTGTATTTGGTCATGCTGTGGGGTCAACCTGAGTTTCTGGAGAAGATCAACGCTTGGGAGGGATGTGCCAGCTGTGTTCGCCACGTTCAATGGGGCCCGGAAGGGGCTCTGGCTGGCAATCAGACCGGCATGGCTTAGCTCAGGGACTGGCTGATTCAGGAGTGGAGACCTCTGTCTAGGCGTGGTCTTCACTGCCTGTATCATGGTGCTGTTTCGAGGTAAGCTGGGGGGAACCTGTGTAGTAGGAGCTTCAGATGGCAGAGTGGGACTGAGAACGGGACTCAACGGGATTGTGTAGGTTGGGGCATGCTTTTCATTGGACTGTGTGATGGAGGCTGGAGTGATTAGCACCGGGGTGGTGATTTCAGGCTGGACTGAGTGGTGGGCAGCAGAAGGGACACCCAGGGTTTCTGATTGAGGGGCTCCTCCTGACTGCTCAAAGGGAAATGGTAGGAATGAATTGGGCTCTTTCTGGGAGGCATCTCCTGGCAACCTCTCCACTTCTTCTGAATCCAGACCCACAACTGCTGGCTGTTCCTTTGGCAAAGAGGTTCCAAATAACTCTTCTACCGTCAGATGCTTGTGTCCAGATGGAGCAGACTGAAAAACAAATGAAACCACCCAGTGAAAGAGGTCTCTTATAAAACAGCATAACCAAACTTCTTTTCCAGAAGTCAAAGATTGCCCAGAATCAAGGATGGATGGAGTATTAAAATAAGGAATGGACAAAACTGAAGATGTACTAAGGATTAAGGCCCAAGTTCATTCAGTGTCCCCAGGTTGGTGGTTTGCATTGGTAATATAATTCAAATTTTTAGGGTCTCTGGGAGGCAGGATCAGAATTCACCATTCTTTTTCTTGACAAAGCTGACTATGCCCAATTGTCTCATGTCAGCAACACATAAGGAAATGACACTAGAGGAGACACAGGGACCGAATGCTGATCAGGTGATTCCACCTTTCACTGTTCTCAATGAAATGCTAGGCATTGGACCTCTGATGAATCAGAAAATAAATCCAGCTATTTAACAGTGGGCCATTACCCCTCCTTATTCTCTAGCCACATAATTCTTAAGAAAAAGCAAAGCATTTAAGCCTGACAATTTAAAATTTATATATATTTTAGTAAGTTGGCTTACTGACACTATAACCACTCAAAGGAAAAACTTTTGTGCTTTCCTGTACTTGTAAGCAACATTTCCATAGTCAATAACCTTTATTTCCTGAGTACTCACAGGGTGCCAGGTCTTGCTCTAACCTGGGCTCACGGGATGCAGTAAGGGAGTAACAACAGCTCCCACAGAGCTTACATTTTAGTGGGAGACACACCTAAGTACTTTGAAAACACAGGCAGCCTCAACTTTTTATTCCTAAAATGACTGAATTAGTTGTTTAGATCTGTTTATACTGAAAAAATTAGTTCATTGAAACACGATTCTCAAGGCTTCAGAAAGTCTGTAAGGCCCCAAAGTACACTGCAAATTAGTATAATATTGATAAAACTATGGTATGATCACATTACTACAGGAAAACAAACCCAATTTTGTCCAGGCAAATGTTTGTTTCATCCATTTGATAAAAATTCTTGAATTTATCAGGTGCCAGGCATTGTGCTGTCACTGTGATGTGAAAAAAGAGGCCAGGACAACTGGTAAGGCCCGCCCCCCAGCCCCCTCTGCGCCCCACACTAGGCAGAATTGCAGAGTCGAGTGGGAGGCAAGGTGCTAGAAAAAGTGAAACTGGGGAGGGATGTGGTGAGCTGGCTGGGGAGCACAGCCACTGAGACAGCCACACGTGCTTCAGCACAGCTGGGTCAGAGGCTGGGTAGGAGGGTGACAGGGAAAGAGAGAAGCAGTGGGCAGACTGCAGAGTATCTGAGACATGTTAGAGGATCTGGACTTTATCCACAGGACAATGGCGACATGTTCAGGGGATGAGCCATCAGGCTTTATATTTTAGGAGGTGCACTTGGTTGGCCACATAAAGGACAAATTGTAGGGGTGAGACTGAGGAGAGTCTGGACTAAGATACTGGCAGAGAAGAGGATGAGAACTGGAGTTGGAATGGAAGGAGCTGGTGGCTGGCCAGGTAGGAGCAAGGAGCCGAGAGGACACCCTGGTATCTGGGTATTGGGTGGTGGTATCACTGTCTGGGCAGGCCAGCCCAGGAAGAGTCCCTAGGGTTAGGGAGAGGGGGAAGCTGAAGTTAGTTGTGAACATGTCTGGAGGTCTCTGTGGGACCTCTAGAACCTGGAGGTACTTAGAACACAAAATGGTAATGTTATTTTGTGTTCTTAAAACACAGAAATGGTAATACAAGTCAAGGGAGCAAAAGCATCCCCTCAGGAGGTTGTAGCGACACAGCTGTGATGTCCTATCAACCACCCAGAGGCAGGGCCTGGAGCCAACCACTGCTGCCTGGTTCTGCTCCTTTCCAGCTGTGTGGCCTGAGGAGTGCTGTCCACTTCTCTGAGTCTCAGGCCTCTATAAAGTAGGGAGGGCTAGTAGAGGCTGACATGTATGGAACCCAGTGCGTGTTTAATGTCAGCACTCCAAACAACATGGAGAGCAAGTTTGCCAAGGCAGGGGTTCTCTTTCTCACGTATTCCTAATCCTTGCCTTTCTTGCTCTTGGACTTGCCTACCCAAGTAATGGCACCGCTACCCAGGACCACAGATCCCATCAGTACATAGCAGACACTCAACAGTGCTCTCTCCCAAAGTTCTTTCAGGGAGTAGGGGGAAGTCAGTTTGAGGAGAGAGGGAGCTTAAGGCAAGAGATCCCGTGTCAGGAGGGGCTCATGTCGGACAACAGGGAAAGAGGGCCAGCAGCGATGAGCATGCACACAAGTTTGCATGTGAAGGACAGAAAGTTAAGGGAGTGCCATTCTGTCTTCTCTCCCTGGTATGAGGACAGCATCATCTACTAGGTGAGAGGGACAGGGCAGGTCTGAAAAAATGTAGTCAGTAAAAAGTAACTGTTGTGGAGGAAGAGGCAAGAACCTCCCACAGTTGAAAAAAACTTGTAGGTTCATACCAAACCATTTCACCTTAGAAAATATTCAATAAAGAAATTCCACTAATCTCACTTCAAATATAAGGCAGCATCAATATCTAATTTTAAACTGTGGATACAAAAAAATACTAAAGATCTTATATTGTTCAATTTCTTCATATTTTTACTTCTGAAAAAAAACTGTAGCATTTAGGGTCTGAAAAAAAAGACACCTCAGCTGTTAACTGCGAAAATTACATAATCTTTCTTTTTCTTTCTTTTTTTGAGACAGGGTCTCATTCAGTCTGACTGGAATGCAGTGGTGTGATCACAGCTTATGCAGCCTCAACCTCCCAGACTCAAATAATCCTTTCATGTAGCTGGGACCACAGGTGCATGCCACCATGCTCAGTTTATTTTTACATTTTTTGTAGTGAGCCATTGAGCCCAGCACAATCTTTCTAATTTAGTTCCTTATCTGAAAAGCGAGGACATTCGGACAATGATCTCAGAGCACTGTTGTGAAAATTAAATTCTCAATATAATGTCTGGTGCCCAAAAAGCATTAAATTGAAGTTGGCTTAAACTATAATCACATAAACACCATGTGGTCTTTTTTTTTTGAGACGTAGTCTTGCCCTATCGCCCAGGCTGGAGTGTAGAGGCGTGACCTCGGCTCACTGTAACCTCCGCCTCCCAGGTTCAAGCAATTCTCATGCCTCAGCCTCCTGAGTAGCTGGGACTACAGGCACGCACCACCACATCCAGCGAATTTTTGTATTTTTAGTAGAGACGGGTTTAACCATGTTGCCCAGGCTGGTCTCGAACTTCTTCTGACCTCAGGTGATCTGCATGCCTTGGCCTCCCAAAGTGCTGGGATTACAGGCGTGAGCCACCACGCCCAGCCCACCATGTGGTCTTAATAGCAAGCATGGAGTACCAAACAAAAATTCATTAAATGCTCCTAGAATATTATACCCCACAATGCAAGACAACAACAACAAAACACCTGGTAAGATGACCAAGGCTAGGCCATTATAAACCTCCTGGTCACTCCCAATGCAAAGAATCATCAAGGACACAGCTGTATGTTTAAAACTCCCTGGTAATATTTCTTTCTTTCTATCTATCTATCTATCTATCTATCTATCTATCTATCTATCTATTTATTTTTTGAGACGGAGTCTCGCTCTGTCGCCCAGGCTGGAGTGCAGTGGCCGGATCTCAGCTTACTGCAAGCTCTGCCTCCCAGGTTTAGGCCATTCTCCTGCCTCAGCCTCTGAAGTAGCTGGGACTACAGGCGCCTGCCACCTCGCCCGGCTAGTTTTTTGTATTTTTTAGTAGAGACGGGGTTTCACCGTGTTAGCCAGGATGGTCTCGATCTCCTGACCTCGTGATCCGCCTGTCTCGGCCTCCCAAAGTGCTGGGATTACAGGCTTCAGCCACCATGCCCGGCCCCTGGTAATATTTCAAACCCATTCTATCTAGGTCAAAATAGACAACAAATTCTCCTCTGGGACAGACTTCTCTGTCCAGGCCACATAGCTGCAGACATGTGCACCAGTTCCATTTACTACACTGAACATTCTGACTTAGTCACTTGTGAATTCCTGGCATCATAAATGTCTACCAACAGCATAATAGATGTTTATCTCCCTATTTTAAAAAACTGTAGTAAAATATACATAAAACTTACCATTTTAACCATATTTAAGTGTAAAATTCAGCGGCATTTAGTACATTCACATTGTTGATTTTAAGGTTCATCCATGTTCTAACGTGTATCAGAATTTCATTTCTTTTTATGGCCGAATAATGTTCCATTGCATGTATATATGACACTTATTTATCTATGCTTCCATTAACGGACACTGGAGTTCTTGAGATGTTTCCACCTTCTAGCTAGTGCAAATACTGCTGCTATAAACACTGCTGTGGAAGTATCTGTTTGAATGCCTGTTTTCAATTCTTCTGGGTATATACCCAGGAGCAGAAGTGCTGGGTCATATAGTAATTCTAAGTTTAACTTTTTGAGGAACCACCAAACTGTTTTTTCCCCTAGTGCCTGAACCATTTCACATTATCACTGGCAATCCAACAGGGTGGCCAGTATACAGCAGTATATGAGGTAACAGAGTATATAGAGTATTTTCCACATACTCTCCAACACTTGTGATGTTCTGTTTTAATGATACTAGCCATCCTAATGGGTATAAAGTGATACCTCCATGTGGTTTGAATTTGCAAATTTGCATGTCCCTATTGACTAATGATGAGGAGCATCTTTTCATGTGCTTATTGGCCATCTGGATATCTTATATGGAGATTCCTATTAAAATCTTTTACCCAGTTTTGAATTGGGCTAATTCCTTTTTATATACATTATATGTTTAGAAAACAAATGGGTCAAGTTTCTTAGCAAAAAAGTACTGGAAAACAACACTAATTTTTTTTTTTTTTTTTTTTTAATTTTTGAGATGGAGTCTCACTGTCACCCAGGCTGGAGTACAGTGGTGTGATCTTGGCTCACTGCAACCTCCACCCCCTGGGTTCAAGTGATCCTCCTGCCTCAGCCTCCCGAGTAGCTGGGATTGCAGTCACGCACCACCACACTCGGTTAATTTTTGTATTTTTAGTAGAGATGGCGTATTACCATGTTAGCTAGGCTGTTCCTGAACTCCTAACCTCAGGTGATCGGTCTGTCTCGGCCCCCAAAGTGCTGGGCTTACAGCCAACGTGCCTGGCCAACACCACTAATTCTTATTAATGCAAAGTAAATGAATCATAACTACTCCATCTATTATAGAATATGTATGCAGACACACAAACCAATATTTAGATGTAAACTACTTTGGAAAACAGAGATCAGATTGGGTCTATGTTGCAGAAATTTAAGAAAAGGAACAATCATGGAGAAACTTCATCACAAAATACACCTGAGGCATAATCCAGACAGCAATTTTTACTTGTCCAGTGAAACATAAATTAACTTTGAACAGCCAAAAATCTACTTTAAGTCAGGCAGAGTGCCTCATGCCTATAATCTCAGCACTTTGGCAGGCCTAGGCGGAAGCACTGTTTGAAGCTAGGAGTTTAAGATCAGCCTGGTCAACATACTGAGGCCCCTGCCACTACAAAAAAATTTAAAAAGTAGCTGCACAAGGTGGTGTGCACCTGTGGTCCTGGCTGCTTGGAAGGCTGAGGCAGGAGGACCGTTTAAGCCCAGGAGTTTTGAGGTTACAGTGAGCTATGTTCACGCCACTGCATTTGAGCCTGGGCAACAGAGTGAGACGTCGTCTATACAAACAAACAAACAAACAAACAAACACACACACACAAACACACCTACTTTATATTAAAATATGAAACCACTATATGGCAGAACCCTGAACCCTGACTTTAAAAGGAACAGAAAGTTTCCAGATTCTCTATGCTGCCTCCCTATAACTACTGCCAGGCCAGACAGATTCTCTGACTTTCTCTAGAATGGGGTGTATGGTAAAGCATTACAGTTTTGGAGGTTTTCTCATATAAGAAAGAATAAACCAATCTGTGATGGCAATAATGAATCATCATACACAGAATGCTCACTATGCTAAGCACTTTACATGTATTACTCTATTCATCTGCTAGAGTAGGTCTACTATTATTGCCACTTCACAGATGATGCCCAAATACAACAACAGAACCAGACTCCAACTTAGTTCTAACAATACAGTCTACATTCTTAACCAGTGTGCCACCACACAGAGATGTCAACCCAGCAGATTATAGGTTACCTAATCACCTGGATGGTGATACTTACCTCTGGAAAACAGGTGCTGCTAAGGTTTGAATAACTGAGGTGGCTACAGATCAAAATGCATCAACATTTGGAAATACTATCATTTGGCACAAACCATGTTTTGGTCAGCGATGGACTGCATATACAACAGTGATCCCAGAAGAATATTGTGTTTTCACTAAATCTTTTCTAAGGCTAAATATACAAATACCAGTGTGTTATAAGTGCCTATAATATGCAGTGCAGTAATGTGCTGTACAGGTCTGTAGTCCAGGAGCCATAGGCTATCTCATCGAGCCTAGGTGTTAACAGGCAATGCCATCTTGGTTTCTTGGTTCGTGAAAGTACAAATACACTCTATGATGTTCGGAAATGAAATCGCCTAATGACACATTTCTCAAGACAGTATTCTCGTTTTTTTTTTTTTTTTTTTTTTGAGACAGGGGGTCTCTCTCTCCCCCCCGCGGGGGGGCGGTGGGTGGCCGGTTCCCACCCCCCTGCAACCCCCCCCTCCTGGTTCACGCCATTCTCCTGCCTCAGCCTCCTGAGTAGCTGGGACTACAGGCACCCACCACCTCGCCCGGCTAGTTTTTTTGTATTTTTTAGTAGAGACGGGGTTTCACCGTGTTAGCCAGGATGGTCTCGATCTCCTGACCTCATGATCCGCCCGTCTCGGCCTCCCAAAGTGCTGGGATTACAGGCTTGAGCCACCGCGCCCGGCCTCTCATTGTTAAATGACACATGATTGTACCTAACTGGTTGAATTTGTCATAGGAGCCTAGGTGAGCAGAACATTGCTCTTCACACAAATCCCCAAAAGCTTCACAGTCTCTGCATTCTTTTCCGTTTCTGATAAGAAAAACTGGTTGCCCTCCTCTGGTAGCTGGGCTTATTTATTCATGAATTAACCTTCCATCATCCACAGAAAAGGTAAAATGTTATTCTTTCCTCATGCTTGAATATGCTTAAAGTTAGGATTCTGAGTTTTCTAATACTTCATGTAGATCAAGTGTTAGTCTGACCGTTTAGTTCGGGAAATGGCATTCAGCAAGCAACAGCATGTACGGCGCAGGACAAAATTATCATATTCAGCATCAGGTTTAATATGGTTCATTCCTCATCCCAGAGAATTGATGTTTAGAGAATTTTACACTTCTGTTTGGAGCTACTGGTCACTGTAGTGGGCACACTATAAGACAGGCATTATTCTTGAACATAGGAAGCAAACAAAAACAAAATACACTACAGAAACAATCCCAAGAAAAATTTAGTAAGTGAATTATGCAACTGAAATGGAATGTAATACTATCAAGGCTTGATAGCAGTACTTGCTCCTCAGCACTAGATGGCAGTGTTACTAAACAAACGTAGTATCTGCGTGTGGCGGCTGATGATAAATTTAAGCTAATTATAGTCAATCACATGGCTTCTGACAATATCCAGATCTCAGTATTTCATAAAATTTTGTCACTATAACCTAAAAAGTGGAGTCTTCCCCCCAACCCCGAGACACAGTTTTGCTTTGTCGCCCAGGCTGGAGTGCGGTGGCACGATCTTGGCTCACTGCAAGCTCCCCCTCCTGGGTTCAAGCAATTCTCCTACCTCAGCCTCCTGAGTAGCTGGGATTACAGCACGCAGATCACCTGAGGTCAGAAGAAGTTCGAGACCAGCCTGGGCAACATGGTTAAACTCGTCTCTACTAAAAATACAAAAATTAGCTGGGTGTGGTAGTGCGTGCCTGTAATCCCAGCTACTCAGGAGGCTGAGGCATGAGAATCGCTTGAACCTGGGAGGCATAATCTGGGAGTAAACTGTGTATGCCACCACACCTGGCTAATTTTTGTATTTTTAGTAGAGACGGAGTTTCACCATGTTGGCCAGGCTGGTCTCAAACTCCTGACCTCACGATCTGCCTGTCTTGACTTCCCAAAGTGCAAAGTGCAAACAGATGGGATTACAGGCGTGAGCCTCCACACCTGACCAAAAGTGAAATTTTAAAAGTATATGAAAAATCACAGAATAACACATCAGCACTATCTGTCCCTCTTGAGTTCTATATGCCTACAGACTCAGTGCTGTTGTTGAACGGCTGAGCATCTATGGCTTGTCACACTCATTTTTCAACTTTCAATGGGCAGTGCTTTATGATTTTTTTTTTTTTTTTTTTTTTGAGATGGAGTTTCACTCGTTGCCCAGGCTAGAGTGCAATGGCACAATCTTGGCTTACTGCAACCTCCACCTCCTGGGTTCAAGCGATTCTCCTGCCTCAGCCTCCCAAGTAGCTAGGATTACAGGCATGTGCCACCACACCTGGCTAATCTCTTTTCTATTTAGTAGAGATGGGGTTTCACCATGTTGGTCAGGCTGGTCTCAAACTCCTGACCTCGGGTGATCCACTTGTCTTGGCCTCCCAAAGTGCTGGGATTACAGGCGTGAGTCACCGCGCCTGGCTGATTCTTTTTTTTGTTGTAGGGTTTTTGAAAGAGGGTCTCCCTCAGTTGCCCAGGCTGGAGTGCAGTGGTGCAATCTTGGCTCATTGTAACCTCCACCTCCTGGTTTCAAATGATCCTCCCACTTTAGCCTCCTGAGTAGCTGTGATTACAGGCGTGCGCCACCACACCCAGCTAATTTTTGTATTTTTAGTAGAGACAGGGTTTCACCATGTTTGCCAGCTGGTCTCAAACTCCTGGACTCAAGGGATCTGCCTGCCTCCACTTCCCAAAGCCCTGGGATTACAGGTGTGATTCACCATGCCTGGCCTTACAATTCTTAAGGCATTTTTTTCTGGTCCATTTCTTCCTCAGGGTCTCACAACAAATCTGCTTTAGGCAGTACAAGAATCCTTAACCTCATGATTCACAAAAGGAAGATGAAGTGATTCATGATTTAGAAAGGGGAAGTAGTAAGCCCACTGCACACTCCTGGATGATGATCCTAAATCCAGGTGCAGTAAAAATGGGGCATGGGAAGGTAGAATACAAAATTTGGTTTAAATTAATTATCATCTAAATGTCTAAAAACATTTTGGATACATTGCTGATGTGAATGCAAAACTGTACAGACTTCCTAGAAAACAGTTTGGTGGTTTCTTTCTTTCTTTCTTTTTTTTGAGACGAAGTCTCGCTCTTTCGCCCAGGCTGGAGTACAATGGTGTGATCTTGGCTCACTGCAAGCTCCACCTTCTGGGTTCACACCATTCTCCTGCCTCAGCCTTCTGAGTAGCTGGGACTACAGGCACCCACCACCACATCCGGCTAAATTTTTTGTATTTTTAGTAGAGACGGAGTTTCACCATGTTAGCCAGGATGGTCTTGATCTCCTGACCTCGTGATCCGCCCGCCTCGGCCTCCCAAAGTGCTGGGATTACAGGCGTGAGCCACCGCGCCCGGCCTTTTTTTTTTTTTTTTTTTTTTGAGACAGGGTTTTGCCCTTGTTGCCTAGGCTGGAGTGCAATGGCATGACCTCGGCTCACTGCAACCTTTGCCTCCCAGGTTTAAGCGATTCTCATGCCTCAGCCTCCTGAGTAGCTGGGATTACAGACACCACCACCACCATGCCCGTCTAATTTTTGTATTTTTAGTAGAGATGGGGTTTCAGCATGTTGGTCAGGCTGGTCTCGAACTCCTGACCTCAGGTGATCCACCCGCCATGGCCTCCCAAGGCAGTTTCCTATTAAACTAAAACATGCAATACCAAATGACCTGACACTTGTACTCCTGGGCATTTATCCCAGAGAAATGAAAATTTATGTTCACACAAAAACCTGTACATAAATGTTCATAGGAGCTTTATTTGTAATAACCCAAAATTGAAAACAATCTAGATGTTCTTCAGTTAAGCGAGTTGCCAAAAACAAACAAATCTGTAATACTCTCAGTAATAAAAGGTAACAAACTTGATACATGTAACAACTTCAGTGAAATGTTCAGGAATTACCCTGAGTGAAGAAAGACAATCTCAAGAGGTCACATATATGATTCCATTTATATAATACTCTTTTTTTTTTTTTGAGACGGAGTCTCGCTTTGTCGCCTAGGCTGGAGTGCAGTGGCGTGATCTCAGTTCACTGCAAGCTCTGCCTCCCGGGTGCACGCCATTCTCCTGCCTCAGCCTCCTGAGTAGCTGGGACTACAGGCACCTGCCACTAGGCCTGGCTAATTTTTTGTATTTTTAGTAGAGACGGGGTTTCACCGTGTTAGCCAGGATGGTCTCGATCTCCTGACCTCGTGATCCGCCCGCCTCGGCCTCCCAAAGTGCTGGGATTACAGGCGTGAGCCACTGAGCCCGGCCTATATAATATTCTTGAAATGACTTTATGGAACTGGAAAATAGATTAATAGTTGCTAGGGCTAAATGATGGTGGGATCGGGGAGGCAGAGGTAGAGGCAGAGGTAGAGGCAGAAGAGGGTATGAAAGGGAAGTCAGTGTGTTTATGAAAGGGCAACATAAAACATCCTTGTGGTGATGAAAATATTTAGCATCTTGACTGTGGTAGTGGATATACAAAGCTATACACGAGATAAAATTACACAGAACTGAATATACACACAAATAACAAGGGAAATCTGAAGAAGATGTGTGGATTGTGTCAATAACCTGGTTATGATATCACACTATATTTTGCAAAATGTTATCAGTGGGAAAATGGGTAATGGGTACATAGGATCTTTCTGCATTATTTCTGACAACTGCATATAAATCTGTAATTATCTCAAAACAAAAAGTCTACTTAAAAAACTATGGATTTTATTTGGTATCTGTTCTTTTATCAGACTATCAGTTATAAAGAGAATTAATTCAACAAATATTTACAGTGCTATATGCAAAGGACACAGCAATGAACAAGGCTCGTAAAACTGCCCTTCTTTCCTATTAAGAGACAGCTTAAAAACAAAATAAAAAACCAAAACTGCTTTACATGGTGCTTATATTTTGGTGGGCAGGAGACAGACAAAAAACAAAAACAGAAACCACGTTAGCTGGTTAGAAACCTTAGTGAGAAAATAAAGTACAGCAAGAGGATAGAGGTGAGGGAGGGTTGTTTTATTTTATTTATTTACTTATTTATTTTGAGCTGGAGTCTCGCTCTGTCGCCTAGGCTGGAGTGCAGTAGCACAATCACAGCTCACTGCAACCTCCAGCTCCCAGGTTCAAGCGATTCTCCTACCTCAGCCTCCTGAATAGCTGCGATTACTGGTGTCTGTTACCACGGGCTAATTTTGTATTTTTAGTAGAGATAGGGTTTCGCCATGTTGGCCAGGCTGGTCTCGAAGTCCTGACCTCAGGTGATCCGCCTGCCTTGGCCTCCTGAAGTGCTGGAATTATAGGCGTGAGCCACTGCGCCTGGCGGTTTTATTTTATTTTTAAATCAAATTAAATTAAGTTAAATTAAATTTTTGAGACAGGGCCTTGCTCTGCTACCCAGGCTGGAGTGCAGTGGTGTGATCAAGGCTCACAGCAATCTCAAACCTCCTGGGCTCAAGCGAGGCTCTTACCTCAGCCTCCCAATTAGCTGGGACCACAGATGCATGACATCACATCTGGCTAATTTTAAAATCTGTTTCTAGAGAAGGGGTCTCACTATGCTGCCCAGACTGGTCTCTAACTCCTGGGCTCAAGCGATCCTCCTGCCTTGACCTCCCAAAGTGCTGAGATTATAGATGAGAGCCACTGTGCCTGTCCAAGGGGTATTACTATTTTTTCTTCCTTGAGACAGACAGAGTCTTACTCTGTTGCCCAGACTGGAAGGCACTGGTACAATCTAAGCTCACCGCAACTTCTGCCTCCTGGGTTCAAGCCATTCTGGTGCTACAGCCTCCTGAGTAGCTGGGATTACAGGCATGTGCCACCACACCCAGCTAATTTTTGTATTTTTAGTAGAGACAGAGTTTTGTCAATTGGCCAGGCTGGTTTCAAACTCCTAGGCTCAAGTGATCTGCCTGCCTCAACCTTCCAAAGTGCTGGTGTTACAGGTGTGAGCCACTGCGCCTGGCCAAGGGTTATTTTAAATAGGGTAGTCAGAGAAGGCCTGACTTATGGAGGACACATGAGGCTTGAAGGAGGAAAGGGAGCAAGCCCTATCTGGGAGGAAAGTATTACAGACCAAGGGAACAACAAGTGCAAAGGCCTGTCCCGAGGCAGGAACATATCTGGCACATTTGGGAAAAGGCAAGAGAGCCAATGGGACTGGAGCCAGGTGAGCAATGCACAGTGACAGATGAGGCCTGGGGTAGAGGGGCCAGATAAGGCAGGGCCTCGTGGGCCACTGTCATGATCCTGGCTATTATTTGAGTGAGCTGGGACACTGCTGGAGTGTTTTAAGCAGAGGAATGCCACGATCTGAGTTATGTTTTACAAGGATTACTCTGGCTGTTGGGTTAAGAATAGGTAAGAAGCAACCAGGGGGCAAAAGCTGGGAAACCAGGTAGCAGGCTACTTCAAAATCCAGATGAAACACAGTTACTCGGATCATGATGACCCAGGAGGATGTCATTATGTTGCTGCACGTATGAACCTTCACACAAGTGAAAAATCAAACTTGCACTCATTAGAACCCTTACTAAACGTTACTCTTTGTTACTTAGGACAAAGCTAGAGCTTTAGCTGTACAAACCTTATCTTGTGACCCAGAGGGCGTTTCTTCTAGAGTCTCAGTGCTTCCCAGATTGGAGAGCTGAGTGCTTGGCTGTAACCCAGGGCTGGAGATATTTGAGTCGCCCATCTGATTCTTTAAAAAGTTAAAAGAAAAAAATACATCATGTGAAAAAAAACTGCTATTATTTGGCTCACAAAACAGTATTTGACGTTATCAGAAATGATACTTTTTAAAAAGAAGAAAAACCAACCTCAAAATGTTTGCTCTGTACTCCAATGTAAATAACATGCAATACAATTTCTAGAACAATGAGCACCTAATTTGAGACAACAGTGTTGGCCACAACTATTATTTTTATCACCTTTTAAAGAAAAAGATAATGGTATTACTTTATCATATATTCTTTTAATCTTTATTTGTTTCTCCGAGACGGAGTCTTGCTCTGTTGCCCAGGCTGGACTGCAATGGCGCGATCCTGGCTCGCTACAACCTCTGCCTCCTGGGTTCAAGCAATTCTCCTGCCTCAGCCTCCCAAGTAGCTGGGATTGCAAGGTGTGACCTGCGCCCAGCTGTTTTGTATTTTTAGTGAGACAGGGTTTCACCATGTTGGCCAGGCTGATCTCAAACTCTGACCTTGTGATCTATCCACCTCAGCCTTCCCAAAGTGCACCTGCCAGGATTATAGGCGTGACTCACTGTGCCCGGCCTGATTTTAATTTTAAGTAAAAGCTAACATGTGGTGAAATTAATTTTTAAGGTGTGTACCGTTCTATTTCTGTTCCTATGGGCATAATGAAGATACAAAACAGTTCCAATCATCCAAAAAAAATTCCCTTGTGCTGTCCTATTGCAGTCATGCCCTCCTTCCACTCCTGGCAACTAGGTCTATTCTCTCTCACTCTAGTTTTGTCTTTTCAACAGTACCTTAACTCGTTTTGCCAATTTGAAGCTTTTTTCAAGATCATCGATTAATAATTTAGTAGCTAGTATTATAGCAGAACTGTATGGGAAATAGTGCTTTTTCACGTTTTGTTCCTTGAAGTTCTGGTGAGGATGAAACAGGCATGAAAGGAAAGCACTTAATTCAATATTTAGTGAAGAGTAAGGTGACAGTATAATTCCGCTAAAAGAAAGTTCAGCAGTAGAGAGCATGTCTCACTCCAGTGAAGCGTGGGGGCTTTGAGGTGCCAAGTAAAATTCCAGGAGAGTTTTATAACCATGAAATGCCCACTGCTTGCACATAGTAGATGGTTCATAAGCAGATATTGAATAAATTAACTAATGTACCACAACTGCCATTTTATTCAACTTTTGGGAGAAAATTTTATCAGCTAATTTATAAACTAAAATGCAAAACAGAAGAGAAAGAAAACAGTGAATTTCAGAAAAGACTCTCATTCGGGTAAAAGTTTACCCGAATGAAGCTTAATGAAGGTTGTGCATCTACCACCAATTACAGACCATGAGCATACTTTTTAGTATTATGTGGTACAAACTATCAGAATACTTTTCAAAGCCTACACAAATTCCTAGGACCACTGAGGATCCTAACAGAAACTGCAGTGGTAAAGAAGAGGCACGAAGCTTTACCAGAACTAGCTGCTGAGAGCTAACTTCTGCACTCCAAGACCATCTTCTCCCATAGTAATCTTATAGGAGTAGAAAAAAGCATTGTAAATTTTCCTGCCAAAAACAAGTACTCTGGGGTAAGCGAGTTCTTTCCTTATGTTTTAGATTTAAAATTGTAAGACACACCTTTAAAAAGAGACAGACTTTTGCCCAGGGTCTCACTGTTGCCCAGACTGGAGTGCAGTGGCACAACCACAGCTCACTGCAGCCTCTGACTCCTGGGGTCAAGTCATCTTCCTTCCTCAGCCTGCCAAGTAGCTGGGACTGGTTACAGGAGTATGCTAACATGCTTTCTTTTTGAACTTATATTTCTGCTGGTCCTGGAGTCCAGCTTCCCTAGTAAAATAGTCTCCTGCAGACCTCCTCCTCTCCTTTTGGTCTTTCTTGGTCAGCACCCAAGTACCCAGAGAGCCTTACCCTCTCATACTCATCCTTGGCTCTGCTCAGCATCTCCAGGATGTCGATGGGCCTGTGGTCGCTGCAGCCATTGGCTTGGCTGGGACTCTGTTTATCCCGCGCAGCTTGCTGGGATCGCCGTGTCTCCTCTTCTACCACACTAGAGGAGAAGAACAAGGTTTTAGAAAGGCCTCTTAAAACAAAATCTGACCCAAGGTTTCTTTTGGTGTTCATCTTCCAAGGACACACTAAGAGTGTCACATGATGACATTATTCTTTTTATTTTTTTGAGACGGAGTCTCGCACTGTTGCCCAGGCTGGAGCGCAGTGGCGCAATCTTGGCTCACTGCAAACTCTGCCTCCTGGCTTCACGCCATTCCCCTGCTTCAGCCTCCCAAGTAGCTGGGACTATAGGTACCCGCCACCACGCCCGGCTAATTTTTTGTTTTTAGTAGAGACAGGGTTTCACTGTGTTAGCCAGGATGGTCTCGATCTCCTGACCTCATGATCTGCCCTCGGCCTCCCCAAGTGCTGGGATTATAGTCATGAGCCACTGCGCCCAGCCAATGACATTATTCTTGCAATATATAACACAGAACCTCAGTTACCTCATTTCAGGAATATATGACTTACCATTTCACCGTCTCATTAACAGTGCCAATATTTACCCTTCAGAAGGATAAAAATACAGAATTCCCTCCTAGAGTTGGCAGAGATGCATTAAAAACTCCACTAAGGTATCTCCCTTTTTCCCTTGAAGTATTTCAAAATCAAACTAATTGCTAAAGTAAATCTGAAAATGGACAATGCCACCAAGACACAGGAAGGCCGCATAGTTGAACAAATCCTCTGTGGAAAGTTTGGATTGACACTGGGCTAGTAAGGACAAAGTCATTTCTTGAAAATAGAGGTCCTGGTGAATCCTTAAAAGTTAATGATAACACTATAAGCAAATAAAAGGTTTCCCTTATTCTCCCTTTAAAAAACCACCAACTTAGCCTGGGCAACTTGGCAAAACCCCGTCTCTACAAAAAAAATACAAAAATTAGCTGGGCGTAGTGGTACACGCCTGTAGCCCCAGCTATTTGGGAGGCTGAAGTGGGAGGACTGCTTGAGTCTGGGAGGTAGAGGTTGCGATGAGCTGAGATCACGCCACTGCACTCCAGCCTGGGTGACAGGGAGACCCTGACTCCAAAACAAACAAACAAACAAACAAAACACACACTAAGTGGGTTTTCAGTTTTTAAGAACACCCCCTTCTCCCTTGTATAGAAAGATCTGAAACAATTACAGCAAAATATTAGGAACTGAAAGCTGGGTGGTAAGCACATACATATTTTATTATTTCCTATATTTTTCTTCAAGCTTTCAAGCTTGAATAATAAATTTTAATAAAGCAACTTTTTTTTTTTCCTAAGATTAATTTAGGCCAGGCACAGTGCTCATGCCTATTATCCTAGCACTTTGCGAGGCCGAGGCAGGAAGATCACTTGAGCCCAGGAGTTTGAGACCAGCCTGGGCAACACAGTGAAACCCTGTTTTAAAAACCAAAAAACCCAGCCTGCACAGGAGCTCTCATTACAGTGTGGGGAAAAGGTGGACAGAGATGGCTTTTTTATTTAAAAATACTGGGTTAAACAATATTAAATCGACTTAAAAAAAAAGAAAAAACAGAATCTTTAAGTTTTATTATTTTTGTAGAGATGGGGTTTGATATGTTGCCCAGGCTGATCTAAAAACTCCTAGTCTCAAGTGATCTTCCTGCCTCAGCCTCCCAAAATACTGAGATTAAAGGCATGAACTACCACAACCCACCCACTGAATTTGTTTGTTTTACTTATTTTTTTATTGTACAGACAAGGTCTCATCATGTTGCCCAGGCTGGTCTCAAACTCCTGGCCTCAAGCAATCCTCCCACCTCAGCCTCCCAAAGTGCTGGGATTACAGACATGAGCCACCACACCTGGCCAGTTGATTTTTAAGCATGCAAAAATTTATTGTGATTCTCCAAGAAGGGCAGGCCTATAGATATTCTCAAATTTTATTTGATTATAGAATTTTCCTCTGAGGCAGAATTCCTGTTTGGAAAATGTGGCTTTAAGGTTAGTTACCTTATCTAGATAGTTTCTCCATCTAGATTTTTATAGCTCTTCATAAGACTATTGCTTTTTTTTTTTTTTTTTTTTTTTTGAGACAGAGTCTCGCGCTGTGTCACCCAGGCTGGAGTGCAGTGGCGCGATCTCGGCTCACTGCAAGCTCCGCCTCTCAGGTTCACGCCATTCTCCTGCCTCAGCCTCCGAGTAGCTGGGACTACAGGCGCCCGCCACCACGCCCGGCTAGTTTTTTGTATTTTTAGTAGAGATGGGGTTTCACCATGTTAGCCAGGATGGTCTCGATCTCCTGACCTCGTGATCCACCCGCCTCGGCCTCCCAAAGTGCTGGGATTACAGGCTTGAGCCACCGTGCCCGGCCAAGACTATTGCTTCTAAAACAAATGTAGAATCATGAATTTCATGGTAGACTGAAAGACTGGTATGGTATATGAGAATAAGACCAAATATGAACTGTTTATTTAATGCTCAGATATAGGTCACATCAGCCCGAATCCACCTTCATAAAGGATCTGTCACACAGCCTGTTTTCCACCTACCTCCTGACATGTTGCCTGACTTGGCCATGCTAGTATTTAACTTTTCCCTGACCCAGACTAGGATCTGTGATTCTGTGATTATTTTGGTTTAAAAGAAGAATATTTCTTTTCTTTTCTCATGCCAAAGCCTCCCTAGTAGCTGGGATTACAGGTGTGCACTACCATGCCCGGCTAATTTTTGTGTTTTTACTAAAGGTAGGGTTTCGCCATGTTGACCAGGCTGGTCTTGAACTCCTGATCTCAAGTGATCTGACCACCTCAGCCTCCCAAAGTGCTGGGATTACAGGCATGAGCCACTGTGCCCAGCCAGAACAGGTAATTTTATAAAGCTCACCACTGCTGAAAGCAGAAGCCGTCAGGGGTGGTATGGAAGGGACTCTCACATAAATGAGGCTTGGACTCTAAGGCCTCTTCTAACCAAACTTTATGAATAGCACCCATGCCGTTCTCCTTTCCTTTCAAACACCAAAACCTATCCCTAAGATGTCTGTAAGATCAGGAATAAAGCTTACTTCCATGAGTTCTCCAAAGTTTACATAGTCTATGTGGCCAAACATTCAAACAACATTTTATTGTTAAAGAGTTTCTGAGGCTGGGTGTGGTGGCTCATGCCTGTAATCCCAGCACTTTGGGAGGCCGAGGTGGGTAGATCATGAGGTCAGGAGTTCAAGGTCAGCCAGGCCAAGATGTTAAAACCCCATCTCTACTAAAAACACAAAACTTAGCTGGGCGTGGTGGCAGGCGCTCATAATCCCAGCTACTCCGGAGGCTGAGGCAGGAGAACTGCTTGAACCCGGTGGGGCGGAGGCTGCAGTGAACCGAGATCACGCCACTGCACTCCTGGGTGACAGAGCAAGTCTCTGTCTTAAAAAAAAAAAAGAGTTTCTGGCAGACTGGATTTCCTCTTTAGGAGAGTCAACATCTTCTAAGTTTAGTGGGTTTTCAACTCTGCCACCACTGACCAGAGAATATCCAAATTTAGATGATATAGGTCTAGAAGTTCACTCATTTTCCTACATAGTTTCTCATTTTTATAAACATTGTTTGGAGTAAATCAGTTTTTTACTTGGAGGATCTTTATTATATTGTGGCTGTCAAACAGTGATGGGAAGAATTGTATTTAAAAGAATGGGCACTGATGGACACATTTATTTTATTTTTATTTTTATTTATTTTTTTTTTTGAGACGGAGTCTCGCTCTATCGCCCAGGCTGGAGTGCTGTGGCCGGATCTCAGCTCACTGCAAGCTCCGCCTCCCGGGTTTACGCCATTCTCCTGCCTCAGCCTCCGAGTAGCTGGGATTACAGGCGCCCGCCACCTCGCCCGGCTAGTTTTTTGTATTTTTTAGTAGAGACGGGGTTTCACCGGGTTAGCCAGGATGGTCTCGATCTCCTGACATTGTGATCCACCCGTCTCGGCCTCCCAAAGTGCTGGGATTACAGGCTTGAGCCACCGCGCCCGGCCAGACACATTTATTTATATGTACAATATACTAACAAGAACTGTACTAGTATTTTGTTGTCAAATATGTAGCAAATGACAATAAAACATGTAACAAACAGGCTTATGCAGGCAGATTTAGAACAAAGACAGATAGTCTTCTTTAGTTTTAGTGACCAGAAAGGCATTTGTCACAAAGTTAAGGGTAACATACAGTATTCTCTTCAGCCATAAATAGGCCAGACACTTAAAACTCATTATCAACAGTTTCACCATGGTATTCTCAAATCACTTTTTTTTTTTTTTTTTTTTGAGATGTGATCTCACTATGTTGCCCAGGTTGATCTTGAACTCCTGGGGCCCAAGTGATCTGCCCACCTGAGCCTCATAAGTATCATAGCTGAAATGACAAGTACATACTACTGCACCTGGCCTCTCTAATCACTTTGTTTTCTTCTTCCTTTTTTTTTAAAAAATTATTAAACAGAGATGAGTCTTGCTATTCTCAGGCCAGGATGATCTTAAACTCCTGGCCTCAAGCAATCCTCCCTGCCTTGACCTCCCAAAGTGCTGGGACTACAGGCACGAGCCACTGTGCCCAGGCTCAAAGCACTTTTAATAACACACCTGATTCTAGTCAAACAAGCTGAAAATTTAAGCAATTGTCCCTTTTTCGACATTTCTGGTGAAAGAAGCCCCAATGCTCTTCTTTTCCCTTCTAGCTTCCCATTTCTACTCCTCATCCTATTTCTGGGTTCAATAAAATATTTTTAGAAAGGCCTTCAGTCTTCAGCTTCATTTACCATTTGAAATCTTGCATTAGGGGTAACACTTGCCCTGATAGATAAATGGTTTTCTTTCAATAGTTGTTAGAGCTAAAAGAACCAGATCGTTTCACTCAGGGCCCAAATGCTCATTCTGTAGGAGAAACTGTTTATATGTTAATATATTCCAAAGTTTAGAAAAAATTCTGGATTTCTGGATAACCATGAATCAACAATGCTGTGTCTTCTTTTGCTGCTGTTGTTGCTGTTTTTGTTTTTTTGAGACAAAGTTTCACTCTTGTTGCCCAGGCTGGAGTGCAATGGTGTGATCTTGGCTCACTGCAACCTCCACCTCCTGGGTTCAAGTGATTCTCCTGCCTCAGCCTCCTGAGTAGCTGGGATTACAGGCATGCACCACCACACCCGGCTAATTTTGTGTTTTTAGTAGAGATGGGGTTTCTCCATGTTGGTCAGGTTGGTTTCGAACTCCCGACCTCAGGTGATCCGCCCGCCTCAGCCTACCAAAGTGCTAGGCATGAGCCACCGCACCCGGCCAACCCTGTCTCTTCTAAGTAACCACAAGTAAGCTGCCTTTGCTGTCACTTTCAAAGCTAAAACGAGTGATCATCAAATAATGGCTTTGTTGAAAAATGGTTTTAGCTGGGTATGGTGGCTTGTGCCTACAGTCTCAATTACTTGGGAGGCTGAGGCAGGAGGATCCCTTAAGCCCAGGAGTTTGAGACTAGCCTGGGCAATATGGCAACATCCCATCTCGAAAGAAAAAAAAATTAAATTAAAAAACGAAAAACAGTTTTATCTTTTTAAAAAGTGTTCTAAAAACAAAGTCTCGTTCTAGGGAGCCAACATTTTTTCAAGTATAAGTGACTACAAGTTCATACAGAACGATGCCCTCGGGGTGTACAAAAGTAATAAACATGGGCCTGCCCTGCAAGCTCACAGCCAGAACAGGCAACAAAGCACGGGGCTGATAACTTCCGATCAGGACATGTTGGTAGTCTTAGATCATAACCTGGCCTCAGCTATGTCTGCCTTCTTTACAATGTAAATATACCCTGAACTGAGATTCTGGGTTAATTACTTATATATACTTTCATGAGTTTAAAACTAGGCTGTTAGCTTGGCACGGTGGCTCATGCCTATAATCCCAGTACTTTGGAGGATTGCTTGAGCCTAGGACTTTAAGACCAGTTTGGGCAACACAGTGAGACCCTGTCTCTACCCACATCCCAAAAAATTAGCTGATAGTGGTGGTGCATGCCTGTAGTCCCAGCTACTTGGGAGGCTGAGATGGAATGATCACTTGAGCCCAGGAGTTTGAGGCTGCACTGAGCTGTGACTGCGCCACTGCACTCCAGCCTGCGTGACAAAGCAAGACTCTGTCTAAAAAAAAACCAAATAAAGTAAAATAAAACAAAAATAAAATAAGATTAGACTGCTAAAAAATTTAAGATTATTTTCTTTAAAACATGTAGATTGAAAACTGCAAGAGAGCAAAGGGAATTTTAATTTGACAGATGGGGATGGCGGAGCAGGGAGATCCATCCACATTTCTGAGAAGATTCAGGCAAAAACTGAAAAAAAGCAGAAGTGCACCAGAACACACTGTCTACCTATTATAGTATTTTGCCCAGAGCTCTGTAGTCCCTCGGCCCCCTGCAGCCCCATGTCGTGGGCTTTCAGAATCCAGAATGGCAGTCCAGCAATATGGACAGGTCACACAAGGGCTGGCTTCTACAGGCTAGCCTGAGAGAGGACAATGAACTGTCCTTTAGAACATTAACTCAAGGAAAATAATTTTCTAAACTTCAAGGTTCTGAGTTACAAAATACCTTCTGGAACACAACCCATGAGTGGATTGGGGCCTGCTAAGCCTAGAGTCTGTGTCAAACACAAGTTCACTTAAAAGAACTAAACACAGACGTGTGTGAGAGCTCTCTATCAGGCTATCACATATGGTATCACTTGTTACAGTGGAAATCCGGACAGAACCTAAATCAGAGCCACTGTATATGGTTAGGCTGTACACCTGATGCAGATATCCTCTGGAGCCAGGCAGTTTGGCAGCCCTAACCTACAGGTCCAACAGTAAGGTTCTGGTTAAATCATGATCTGTCTATACAGCTGGATACAATGCAGCTGTCACAAATACCACAGAGAAAGATCTAATGCCTTGGAAAAATGCTGTTCATATGAAAAGCAGTATATACAGTATGATCCTATTTTTGTAAAAAACAATCACACATATCTACTTAAAATACACATAAAGAAGACTGGAAGGAAACTGAAATGCACACTGGGAGGAGTAAGATAATAATTATATATATTTTAAAGCTTTTTGGCCTTTTCCAAGTTTTTGGCAGTAAAAAGAAACTGGGGAAATACATGAGTTGGTAGACTTACAAAGAAAAGTGGAAGGGGATTATTCTTCATTTCTCACATACCATCAGTTAAATTTATGGAGTAATATACTTACTCAGCCATGAGTTTTGCTATGCGGTGACAGTCATTCTTGTCATAAAACCAGATACTATATATCGACACTTGAAAAACAAAGGGAAAAAAAGATAAGAGGAAATGAGGTTTCAATATTTGGGTATATGTAAATAATATATTATCAACATGGAATGTCACTAAATGTACCGTCAGACCCTCAAATTGTTAATAGTCAATCTAAAGAAAACAAATATTTCCTCCCTAAATGCTGTTTAATAAAATCAGGACAGGTAAAACATTCAGATAAAAATTACACAAAATAGTTTTAGACATTATCACCAGAGCTCAGTGAACCTAAGACGTTACAAAATGTAAGATGCAACCATTAGTTATGTACTATCAAGCTTTGAAGAAAAAGGCTTCCAATTAAACTAAGAATCATATTGATTCTAAGATGCATTCTAAATTGATATTAAAATTGTTGCTAGGCGCAGTGGTTCACACCTGTAATCCCAATACTTTGGGAGGCCGAGGCGGGCGGATCACTTGAGATCAGGAGTTCAAGACCAGCCTGGCCAACATGATGAAACCCATTTCTACTAAAAATACAAAAATTAGCCGGCTGTGGTGGCGTGCCTGTAATCCCAGCTACTCGGGAGACTGGGGCAGGAGAATCGCTTGGGCCTGGGAGGCAGAGGTTGCAGTGAGCCGAGATCATGCCACTGTACTCCAGCCTGGGCAAGAGTGAGACTCCATTAAAAAAAAAAAAAAAAAGATATTAAAACTGTTACAATAAAAAGCTTTCAAAACAAATGCCAGCTCTATATCCATTCTATGACTGACTGTTTACATGTGAAATGGACTGAGCTCAGTCTATGGCACTTCTTATCCCATTCTTTTTATTTCCAATATGGTGCTCAGTTCAAAGAAAGCCCTAAAAAAATTTACTGCAAGATAAATGAACTTTATTAAAGATTATAATATATAAAAGCTACTATAAATGCTCTTTGGATAAGGTAGAGTAGAAATACTGAACATACATGCTGAAACAGACACATGGATGGATAAGACCCATTGCTACCATGTGTGCCCATATGATGACACTCACAGCTCAGCACACTTTGCACCTCCTTAAATACTTACAATGATTCCCTAGCACAGAAATGGCAGGTATCATTATGCCTTTTTTAAAGAAACATTACAACTTTTTATTTTGAAATAATTGTACCTTCACATGCAATTGTAAAGAACAGACAGATCTCAATTGTTTCCTCCAATGGTAACATTTTACAAAACTATGGTATACTGTCACAGCCAGGATACTGACATCAGTCCAGATACAGAAATTTCCATGGCCACCAGGATCCCTGGTGCCCTTTTAGAGCCCACATCCACCTTGCTCTGGCCCCTCTCCTGTCCCTGACTCTTGGCAAATAGGAACCTGTTCTCTATTTCTATAATGTTGTAATTTCAAGTGTATTACATTATATAAATGAAATCACAGAAGTCATAGAAGACTGCTGCTGTCCATTCCAAGCTGGTTGTAATGAGATCCTCTTTGCTCTTCCTGCTCCACTGCCTTCATGGAAGGGAGACGCAGAAGTCCCCTGGTGGCCAATTATCATTAGTGGGGCTTCCAATCCTTGCCAGTTTTGCTGGGCTGGCCTAGAATTGCCGGCAGGACTCTCGTTCAGTCTAGGAGACGAATGAGCCTACCTGGACCACCTTCTGTCGCTAGGTTGAAGGTTAAGAAACACCAGGCCCAGGCCCCCTTCTTATGTTGGGTAGGGGTTTGTAAGACATTTTGCTGCTGCTGTTCCGCCAGTTCTGGGTTCCTGACCAGATCGTCCTCCTTCTACCTTTCACAGTTCTCTACATTGTCTGTTGTGTCATTTCCAGGTTTTATAGTTATAAGTGGCAGGCAGAGAGAAGTCTATGCTACTCAGTTTAATTGGAAGTTTCATTTTGTATTTTTATGGAGGGGAATACAGGTTAACGGAGAGACTAAGTAACTTATTAACAAATGAGAGAAAAAAGTCAGTCTCAGAGCTATAAGTAAAACTTGGGTCAGGCCAGGCGTGGTGGCTCACGCCTATAATCCCAGCACTTTGGGAGGCCAAGACGGGCAAATGACCTGAGGTCCGGAGTTCGAGACCAGCTGGCCAACACGGTGAAACTCCGTCTCTACTAAAAATACAAAATTAGCCGGGCATGGTGGCACGTGCCTGTAATCCCAGCTACTCGGGAAGCGGAGACAGGAGAATTGCTTGAACCCGGGAGGCAGAGGCTGCAGTGAATCGAGATTGCACCACTGCACTCCAGCCTGGGCAACAAGAGCGAAACTGTCTCAAAACAAACAAACCCAAAAAACAAACTTGTGTCTTCTCACTCCTAGACCAGTTATCTTGTTACTACATTTTCATTGCTTACATCTCATTGCATTGAAATAACATTACATTTTTTTATAGAAACAAAGTTAGTGAGCTTAGTTATGCTTGATGATTGAAGTGACACATAAAAGAATACATAATTTAATTAAAAGGCACATTAAGAGGGTGCTATAGAATATAGGAAATAGAAGTGCTAGCACAAGAGATTTTAAATAAATCAAAAAATCATTTTTATAACTATTATTTAGCTGGGCGCGGTGGCTCAAGCCTGTAATCCCAGCACTTTGGGAGGCCGAGATGGGTGGATCACGAGGTCAGAAGATCGAGACCATCCTGGCTAACACGGTGAAACCTCGTCTCTACTAAAAAATACAAAAAACTAGCCGGGCGAGGTGGCGGGCGCCTGTAGTCCCAGCTACTCGGGAGGCTGAGGCAGGAGAATGGCGTAAACCCAGGAGGCGGAGCTTGCAGTGAGCTGAGATCGCGCCACTGCACTCCAGCCTGGGCGACAGAGAGAGACACCGTCTCCAAAAAAAAAAAAAAAAAAAAAAAAAAATTATTTGAATTTTATATTATCAGTATATATCGATTTAGAAAACCACTGCTATTAAAAGTTATTTTAATGGTCAATTATTTGTTTCACCCTAAATTAAGGCCATTATTCCACAAAAGACTTCATGACAACTTTAAAAGTTTCCTTCTCGGCTGGGCGCAGTGGCTCATGCCTGCAATCCCAGCACCCTGGAAGGGCAAGGCGGGTAGATCACTTGAAGTCAGGAGTTCGAGACCACCCTGGCCAACATGGTGAAACCTGTCTCTACTAAAAATACAAAGAATTAGCCAGGCATTGTGGTGGATGCCTGTAATTCCAGCTACTTGGGAGGTTGAGGCAGGAGACTCTCTTGAACCGGGAGGTGGAGGCTGCAGTGAGCCGAGATCGTGCCATTGTACTCCAGCCTGGGCAACAAGAGTGAAACTTTGTCTCAAAAAAAAAAAAAAAAAAAAAAATTATATATATATGTTATATATAATTAAGTATATAATGTAATTATGTATATAATTATATATATAAAAGTTCCCTTCTCAATAGAAATATAATTTTGAGTCTACTGTTATTGCAGAGTTAATTAAAACATGATTGATACACAGAGCGAGTGAACGGCTTCATTTTAATGATTGAAGATCATGAACAAGAAAAAATCCTACCCTGTTTACAAAGGGCTTCTCAGGTAGGGAAAAACCTCTAATTACACCAAAACTGCTCTAATCTATGGAGCCTGTGTATGGCCATGTGTCCCACAGGTGGCCGCACTACCTGAAGGAAGTCCAGGCTTGCTAGTCTCTGAGCCTTCAACCAGCTGGGAAGAGTTTCCCATGTTTGGAATCCATTTTCACAGTGCCTCTTTTGTTCACAGAATGTCAAAGCACTGTGAGTGCTCCAAACAGAATCAAACTCCAACGAATAACAAGTAATTTTGGAATGTTTTACATGACGGTAAGTCAATAAATTCACTCAGCTTTAACATCTCAATGGAAGGAGCACAGAAGCAGCCTTGTTACAGAGATAATTAATAAGCATGATCTACTGCAGGGTCTTGGTTATGATCTTAGCTGCTAAGGCTTGCTCCAACTACAGTAAATCAGATCAGGGCTTTAAAAAGACTCCATATATGGCAATTACACATGACTACCTTTCTTGAAATATGCCTCTTCCAAGCTTGGCTAATGAACAACCCAAACACCGAAGTCCAAATACAAAAATTTGTTTTCCTCCAATAAGCTATATTAATCTGGACATACTAAAACAATACACAGTGATAAGAAAAATTTATGACATGTGGCCGTGTGCAGTGGCTCACGCCTGTAATCCCAGAACTTTGGGAGGCTGGGGTGGGTGGATCATCTGAGGTGAGGAGTTCGAGACCAGCCTGGCCAACACGGTGAAACTCTGTCTCCACTAAAAATACAAAAAGTAGCTGGGCGTGGCGATGGATGTCTATAATCCCAGCTACTCAGGAGGCTAAGGAAGGAGAATTGCTTAAACCCAGGAGGTGGAGGCTGCAGTGAGCCGAGATTGCACCACCGCACTCCAGTATGGGTGACAGAACAAGACTCCATCTCAAAAAAAAAAAAAAAAAGTTTATGATATGCAACACATCAGGCTTAGAGAGGAACACACAATTTTTTCTGTGCTAAACAGAAGCAATTAAGTGTGTTTTCACATTGGCTTCTAAATTTAACTCTTAGGAAAGAACTACTTATCAATAATCACAATAAGTCCATCAAAGCTGTCAACTTATTTTGAAAATCCTTCATTTAAGATGCCCCCCTTTTCCTTTGAAGAAATACAATATAATTTAGAAATAAGCACATGCCTTCTGCTTTTGTATATTATCAAACTGCCTAAAAAGAGCCAAACACTTTCAAAGGCATGTTTGCAGAAGAAATAACGATAAGAAAGCCATAATGATAGCTTAATGGGTAAGGGATAAGAGTCACACTCGATTCTGCCAAAAGCAGACCTGTAGAGGTTCAGACACGCATCCAAGAATCAGCTCTGTCTGCCAACATATCAAACCGTCAGTGCATGCAACTGGCAAGAAAGCCCAGGGAGCTGCCACGGAGCCTGTCACTATCACTCATGAGGAAAGACAGACAAGTTCACCAGATAGCTAAAACTGCAGAGGACCTCCTCTTCAAACCAAAGTTAAACATTCTTCCCTCAAGAGAACTTACACTCTAAGGCCCAACACATTCTGCCAACAATTCACTTGCTGAAATAAATTTCTCTGATTAACTATGCCACAGAGAATTTAGGCTTTTGGCAACACAGTATTGCCTTTTGCTATGGCAAATGATGGCACACTGTTTTATAAATGGCCTTTCTCAAGATGAAAGAAACTACTTAGTTAATGGATACCTACCACACACTGTGACTGCTAACAGCTATCCTAAGTCAGTCATGTTGCATAAGATAGACAAGACATTGAAAAGTTGGCTGGGTGCGGTGGCTCACATCTCTAATCCCAACACTTTGGGAGGCTGAGGCGGGAGGTTCACTTGAGCAGTTCAAGACCAGCCTGGGTAACACAGTGGGACCTTGTTTATTTAAAACATTTTTTTAATTAAAAAAAAAGAAAAAAGAAGAAAAAGTTAGGAGGTGTGATAGAACATTTCATTGCCTTCCACAAAAAATATCAAGATCCATCTAAGAATATTGAACATTAAACGTTTCCTTTGCTTTTCAAATGAAGGCCCCATTCTTACGAAAATGTAAAAAACAAACAAACAAAAAAAATTACAAAAATTAAAGGTAATTGAACTATTTTGTATTGAGAAATTTTAATAAATGGAGTTTTGAGTAAGTTTTCTATTTCCTTAGACCCGTTTAAAGATATAGCAACCTATTATGATTTCATATAATATTTCACTGTTTTTCATCTTGAGAGAGGTACATGGCTCACACAAGATCAAGAAAAGTCAAATTAATTTGGTATCTTTGTAAAATCCCTTGAGACTTCTAGAGATGCTGTGAAATGTCACAAAAACAGAGCTGGGAATCACTCTCATACATATGTTGTCTTTGTGATTCATTATTTAGATCTAACCTACTTTCCAAAAGGATCTGAGGAGGCTGGAGATTTTCTCAGTATGGTGCGAAGCAAAAAGGGGGTTTGATAAAAAGCTTTTTGGTGGTGATGTTAAGAGTTATAAAATTTCTTTTTCCTGAAACTCTGTGCTTGAGAAAATAAATAAGGAGAAGAAAAGTTATACAATTTCTAAAGATGATAATGACAAAGATCTCTTACACCAGGAAACAAAAACAAGAAAACGGGCTTTGGGTATAGACAAATACACTTTTTATATATAAAAATGGAATAGGTATATAAACAAAAGTCAGCCCTGGCAATTAAAAAAGCAAATACCTCTCCCTTGGCAGATCATTTCCTTTAAGACAAGAATAAGCATGGAGGCTCTCCAGGAACATCAAAGGGTTAGGAAAGAGAGAGAAGGGGAGAAAGGCTCCAAGATAGAGGAGCAGAAAACACACACGAAAAAGGATATGGAGCCTAAGACTGAGTGACGTGAGATCATAACAGATTTTGGCATGTTACAAACACTTAGGTAGATGAGATGCTGTATATCTGCAAGTAACGCTGGAAAATGTGATTCAATTGTCTTTGCAGCTTAACCCTTTTGGCCAAAAAACCCACTCACTGCAGACCACCACCGAACACTAATATGGTAGAGAAAGAGTTCAACTTCTAAAATTTAAATTGTAATATGTACTTATTGAATATTCAACAATGATTAAAAGACTCAGGACAGGTAATTTAAAAATGCTACTCTTCAAGGTCTTCATCATTTAAAAATTTGGTGCCTCTGTCTAAATTAAATCAAATCTGAATATATTAACCCGAAATACTTCTTCCACTATCCCATTAACATTATAATCTCAGTATAGAATTCAGACACATGAAATGACCATTGAACTTCTTTAGGAATTAGGAAAATAAACCCAACAACATCACAACTAATTACTTCCACTTGCAAAAGCTTTATTCTTCAACAATGGGCAACCCTAAGTAAAACAGTGAATTGCACTAGGGTTTTGCCTTTGCTTTTAGGATTTACATCGCTATTGCCACACAGTACCCACAACTCCTTAAAGTACAGCTTCCAAAGTGTGTGGTGTAAATCAGGGGTCCCCAACCTCAGGGTCACGGATTGGTACTGGTCTGTGGTCTGTTAGGAACCAGGCTGCACAGCAGGAGGTAAGTGGCAGACAACAGAGCATTACTGCCCGAGCTCTGCCTCCTGTCAGATCAGCTGCGGCATTAGATTCTCATAGGAGCTCCAGCCCTACTGTGAACTGCGTATGTGAGGGATCTAGATTGTGGCTCCTTACGAGAATCTAACGCCTGATGATCTGTCATTGTCTTCCATCACCCCCGGATCGGACCGCTGTTTAGATGCAGGAAAACAAGCTCAGGGCTCCCACTGATTCTACATGATGGTGAGTTGCATAATTATTATATATTGCAATACTAACAGAAATAAAGTGCACAATAAATGTAATGTGTCTGAATCATCCTGAAACAATTCCCCAATCCCCATCCATTGAAAAACAGTCTTCCACAAAACTGGTCCCTGGTGCCAAAAAGGTGGGGGAATGCTGGTGTAAATGATTATGGTTCTGCCAAATGTTGGACATGTCCAACCCCTGCACTGGCAGTCTAGTCGCTCTAGTATCCCACACAAATATCATTTTTATGTATGATAAGGGAAAGACAAAGGCAGGGGGAAGCATGGCCCTTGACCTCCATGGAGTTGAATTCCCATTTCCTAGGCTTCCAAAAATCTACAGTTAGGGATCTGGGAAATGGGTCAGACAGGATGTAAAATAGGGGGGAAACTTCTTTTCTCTCCTTTCCCTTACTTCTACACTCCTACACATTTTTCTACCAATTTACTAATCGATATCCACAGCAGGGTTGTAAGCACAAATACTCACGGACTATAAGAGACCTCAGAGTGTGGTGGGATCAGTGATGAACCTGTCTTACCTACAACTCTGGCCGACTGTAGTACTTGCAGGAATCCAAGTGCTGTGTGGCCACACATGTCATTTTGTTACAAGAAAAATCAGCAATCCAGGTATGGATGTATAAAATATGGTAATTTTTAAATGTTGGTAGCAAATGCTTAGCCTGTGCTTTCCTTTTATTAATAAGAAAAAGCTGGCCGGGTGTGGTGGCTCACGCTTGTAATTTCAGCACTTTGGGAGGCCGAGGCGGGTGGATCACTTGAGGTCAGGAGTTTAAGACCAGCCTGGCCAACATAGTAAAACCCCATCTCTACTAAAAATACAATAAAAGTAGTTAGGCATGGTGGCATGTGCCTGTAATTCCAGCTACCGTGGAGGCTGAGGCAGAAGAATCACTTGAGCCTGGGAGGCAGAGGTCGCAGTGAGCTGAGACTGCACCAGCACACTCCAGCCTGGGCAACAGAGCAAAATTCCACCTCAAAAACAAAAAAAAAAAAAAACAAAAAAAAAACACCAAACAAACAAAGGCCGGGCATGGTGGCTCATGCCTGTAATCCCAGCACTTTGAGAAGCCGAGGCGGGTGGATCACCTGAGGTCAGGAGTTCAAGACAAGCCTGGCCAACATAGTGAAACCCCGTTTCTACTGAAAATACAAAAATTAGCCGGGCGTGATGGCATGTGCCTGTAATCCCAGCTCAGGAGGCTGAGGAAGGAGAATCACTTGAACCTGGGTGGCAGAGGTTTCAGTGAGCTGAGATTGCGCCACTGTACTCCAGCCCGGGCGACGAGAGCAAAACTCCGTCTCAGAAAAAAAAAAAAAGAAAGAAAGAAAAGAAAAGCAAAAGCTGAGCATGCCTGGAAGCTGTGACTTTGTCAGTGACTCAGACCTGCCTGGATCCTCCAGGGCACTGAACCCGAAGGGCCCAGTCTCAAGGTTTATTCTGCACACTCCCGAGGAGCTTCCCTCTTCCTTAGACTAGTGGTTACTCTGTTTCAATTTTTACATACACAGATAACTTCAGTGTGTAAACAGAAGGTGAAAACCTACATATTACAGTTAACATATTTCTGTCACTTAGGTACAAAAAATGATTTCCTTTGTGAGTTCTCAAAATAAATAACATTCAAAGTATTGAATACTTAATATAATTATCTAAAAGAGATAAATGATACAGGCATGGTTAACTTTACCAATCTTTACAATTAAGATAACACCACAATAAAAAAAAAAAGATGAAAAGTGCTTTTATCTAACAACACTACCTGAGGGGGAAAAAGTCAGTAATTAATGAATCATAATGAAAAGAATCTTCTTTGGAAATTCTGAAATGGTCAATGGATTTACGAAGTTACCAAGAAGGCACCTGGTAAATGCTCTAGCAGAATACTAAGCAGCGCCTACAATGAGCCAGAAAGTAATATATATATTTTTAAAACATGTGAACTAACAGTGTCACTGAGTCAGACTCAGCCACTGAGTCTTAAGTCCCTTTGTGTTTTTGTGGTGTTTTTACCTCTTCAGTCTGCAAATGTGGCAACAGCAAGGCTCTTTCCTTATCTTGGTCCAGAAGGCCAGACTAATACAGTTGCCACAGACCCTTTCTCCTTCACTGATTACAGAATCATACCAACCACAGCAGTGCTGCAGCTGATGGTGGAAGACTGCCTTTCTTCAAGCTAAGAAAGAACTGCACTGAATTCAAAGATATCAAAGAATGAACCACGGACATTTTCTTGTTGTTTATGAATTCCTCTTTCAGTCTGGAGGGAGAACTCACATTTTTGGACTGGACAAATTATAAACTTATCTTGTAAGGAAATTTCTTGCACTGTGCTTTAAAAGTCTGAAGATTTGCTCCAAATGCCAACAGCCACCTACCATCTCTACTGTTTTGAGTCTTGCCCTTGAACTGAGAAAGGACAAGCAGAGAGACAAAAAAAGCACACGCTACAGCATTTCTTTTACTAAAACTTTCCATTTGGCAGCGGCATTTTCAACACGATGGAAATGAAGCTTCCTACTTTTTCTAGTGATCTAATTTTAATTAAAAACACTATATATCAAGAGATTGATGCCCGATATAAAGGAAAAGTGATAAGTGAAGCAGAAACGAAGGGGTACTTCTCTCTGGCTTTTGGAGGTAAGTTCTTAAAAATATTAAATAGCAATAATTGTCGACATTTTAAATTATACTTACGAGATAATTGTCTTTTTTGGTTAAGCAGGCTAAAGAGCAACATACTGGACTACTAGCTATATGACATTAACACCTTTTTAAGAAAATTTCAGATTAGATTTTACTCACATAGGATCACTCTGAAAGTGTTTCATACAAACCACAAACTTGTAATTGTTTAAACCTGTCAAGGTAAAATAAAATTCGGGAAATATCTGTGTTCTTTTGAAAAACTGAAAAGGACTTCGTCCATTTTCCCAAAACTGCTTTTGGTTTTACAGAAAACATTAAAAAATACAAAAAGTGGCATTAAGTGGGAGATACATGCCTTAGGGTGTTACGTGGAGGAAACATGAAAAAGTTGTCCTTATAAATGATTAGCTTCTAGTAAAGAGATGCCATATCTAACATGCACATAAAGTAAAATTATCATTGTTTTTGGTTAAAACTACCATTACACACTGGTCTATGGCGAGAATAAGGTCTGAGAAGAGAAAATCAAGACTATATACTCTTTCCAAACAATGGATGAGTACTGCCGCTGAAAATGACCAAGAAAAAATACGTACATACCCTTACTGTCTCTCTGGTAGATCAGATTGTCACTATTACTAGCCCAGTCATTCAAATTTACAACCAATAACTCTCAAATCACGGACTTTAAATCATTAATTTTTATCATTAATCTACAGGGGGTTGTTTTAAGAATAAACGTGCATAGCTTTGGGCTTAATGTAGTAGCACATTTCATTAAGAAGCCTGACCCAGCTGGGTGCAGTGGCTAGTGTAATTCGAGCACTTTGGGAGGCTGAGGTGGGATGATCGCTTGAGGCCAGGAGTTGGAGACCAGGTTGGTCAACACAGCAAGACCCTATCATCATAAAAAATTTGTAGAGACCCTATCTCTATTTAAAAGAAAAATATTTAGCTGGTGTGGTAGCTCACACCTACAGTCCTAGCTACTCAGGGCAGGGGCTGAGGAAAGAGGATCGTTTGAACACTACAGCCTGGGCAACAGAGTGAGACCCTGTCTCAGAAAAAAAAAAAAAGAATCTTGACCCTTACCAAGAAGGCAGAGTTTTGACACAGAAAGTTCTAACGTCCTTTAGTAACTTTAGCTTATAATTTTCTAAGAAAATACAATAGAGCCTAAGGACTAAAAAAATTAATAAAATTCTTTAAAAGTGCACAGTAGTTTTAATCTATATCATATAGCAGCTGGTAAAGTGCTTGGCAAATGACATATTCAATAAATGTCACTGAATTAAGGTATGTATCTGAGTTAAATAATCACCTTGGTTAAAAACAAGGTAAAACGCTATATATATATATATATATATATTTTTTTGAGATGGAGAGTATATATATACACTTTTTTTTTTTGATATGGAGTCTTGCTCTGTTGCCCAGGCTGGAAATGGTGCGATCTTGGCTAACTGCAACCTCCGCCTCCCAGGTTCAACTGATTCTCCTGCCTCAGCCTCCTGAGTAGCTGGAGTTGGAGGCGTGTGCCACCATGCCCGGCTAATTTTTGTGTTTTTAGTAGCAATGGGGTTTTACCTTGTTGGTTAGGCTGGTCTCAAACTCCTGACCTTGTGATCCGCCCGGCTCAGCCTCCCAAAGTGCTGGGATTATAGGTATGAGCCACTGTGCCTGGCCTAAAATGCAATATTGAAATAGTTTTTGCCAAAGAAAATCATTAAATGCCAGAACCAATTTTATAGAGCTTGATGGTACTGTAAACCTATATTATTAATACTTTCAATTAGCCAGGTTATACTGTAGACTGTCTAGCTGTAAGAAAGAGAAAAATCAGTTCTGTTTGCTTTTACAAGTCATGCGCCACAAATGCTGTTTTGGTCAGTGACAGACTGCATACATAACAGTGGTTTCTTAAGATTATAATACCACATTTTCACTGTACGTTTTCTCTTAAGATGTTTTTAGATGTACGAATTCTTACCAATGTGCTACAACTGCCTCTCACATTCAGTACAATAACATGCCGTACAGGTTTGTAGCCTCAAAGCAATACCGTATCTTCTAGGGTTGTAGGCTATGTCATTTATGTTTGTGTAAGTACAGTCTATGATGCTCATACAACAAAATTGCCTAATGACATCTCTTAGGACATATTCCCGTTGTTTAGTGACTCATGACTGTACTTTGTTATTGATTCACATGCTAGGTTTAGATTCTTAAAAAATTCCTCAGAACACACTTTACAGAATATCTTGGGGCATTTTGTAATTAAGTGATAGGTAAGCATATAGATATTTAAAAAAGATTCCCCATTACTACTTTATTCCTAAGAGGTGTCCACAGTGAAAATCAAAACACCTCTGATACTGGTCTTGAGGAAAAACATCTTCTAAGAGAAGTATTACTCAGTGAGGTGTGCTGCTTGTAGCAGGTATGTATTGGGTTGATGTAAAATATTTGTGGTTCTTGACATTACTATAATTGCAAAAACCACAATTACTTTTGGACCAACCTAATAGTGAGGTATGTTGCTTATAGCAAGTATGTATAATAGGGAGGTATGTTGCTCACTACCTTGCTGAGGGAATAGTGAATCACAGAAGCATGATTTCCTCATCACAGAAGAGCGGACTTTGGAGACAAGTTTCCCTTGAAGATTAGACCAGATGTGTACGAACCCTGTAGCTGCCTTTTCAGAGGCTGGTCTCCACATGGAGAACTAACAGTCCTAGTACCATTTACTGAATAGAACATTCCTCTCAGCATTTTCTTTAGAAGTGATGAGGGAGATTTTTAGTCTATTGGCCCAATTATTTTATTTATGAGCCCTTTCAAATCTATTTATTCCTAAGTAATCTTTGTTAAACTATGTTTTCGTAGGAAACTGTCTTCCATCTAAGTTTTAAATTTATAGGCAAAAGTTCTTCACAGTGGCTTGTTTTTAAAAATGCGTGTTCTCTGCCTTTAGTTGGAACATATTTATATTTTTATTTCTAATACTGCATATTGTACCTCCCCTTGTTTTTTTAATGATTGTTGCTCAATCATGTTATAGTGGAATTTTTTGTTTTGTTGATCTGCTCTATTCTATTGAAATTTCTACTTTTTGCAATTAATTTCTACTCCTTATTTTCCTTCAACTTTACTCAGATTTCCCTATTTTCCTCCCTAAATTCTTTGGATGAATGGCCTATATTTGGCAATTTTTATAAACCTCTAATATATACTTGAAAAAAATGCACATTCTCTAATTGCTAGAAGTAGGATTTTTTTTTTCTTTTTTCTTCTCAGACATACTTTATCATCAGTTAATGTCAGTAGCAGAACTGGACAAAATTTTCATCACTGAGAGTAGCAGGGTTTTTTTTTTTTTTTTTTTTTTTTTGAGACGGAGTCTCGCTCTGTTGCCCAGGCTGGAGTGCAGTAGTGTGATCTTGGCTCACTGCAACCTCTGCCTCCCGGGTTTAAGCAATTCTCTGCCTCAGCCTCCTGAGTAGCTGGGATTATAGGTGCCCGCAACCACGTCTGGCTAATTTTTTTTTTTTTTTTTTAGTAGAGACAGGTTTTCACCATCTTGGCCAGGCTGGTCTTGAACTCCTGACCTTGTGATCCACCCTCCTCGGACTCCCAAAGTACTGGGATTATAGGTGTGAGCCACTGCGTCTGGCCAGCAGGGTTTTTTATATGTCCATCGTATCAGGTTTGTTAACTGTATTGTTCAACTATCCAGTAACTTTATTGTCTGTGGCCAGATGTGGTGGCTCACACCTGTAATCCTAGCACTTTGGGAGGTCAAGGTGGGAGGATCATTTGTGGCCAGGAGGTTGAGACCAGCCTGGGCAATAAAGCAAGACCTCATCTCCTAAAAAAAAATTGTCTGCTTTATCTATCAATTACTAAAGTGGCTTATTAAAATCTGTCACTATAATTATGGATTTTTAACATTCAATTTGCAATTCTGACATACACTAAGTATATATCATTCAAAATTATTTTATCTTCTAGGTCACTTATTCCTTTCATCATTATGTGGTAACTTTTACCCCAATGATGCTTTACAGTTTACCATGTATGACTCACACAGACACCCGCCTTTTTTGCTTGATAGCTGCCTGATAAATCTCATTCTGTTGCTTACTTTTTTTTTTTTTTTTTTTTTTTTTTGAGACGGAGTCTCGCTTTGTCACCCAGGCTGGAGTGCAGTGGCACAATCAATCTCGGCTCACTGCAAGTTCTGCCTCCTGGGTTTATGCCATTCTCCCACCTCAGCCTCCCAAGTAGCTGGGACTACAGACGCCCGCCACCTCGCCCGGCTAGTTTTTTGTATTTTTTAGTAGAGACGGGGTTTCACTGTGTTAGCCAGGATGGTCTCGATCTCCTGACCTCGTGATCCGCCCGTCTCGGCCTCCCAAAGTGCTGGGATTACAGGCTTGAGCCACCGCGCCCGGCCTGTTGCTTACTTTCAACCTTTCCAGGATCTTAAGGGTTTCTAAAGTTTCTTGAAAACAGCATACAGGGCCAAGTGTGGTAGCTCACATCTGTAATCCAGCACTTTGGGAGGCCAAGACAGGAGGACTGCTTGAGCCCAGGAGTTTGAGACCAGCCTGGACAATATAGAGACCTTGTCTCTACAAAATATAAAAACGTATTAGCTGGGAGTGGTGGCGTGCACCTGTGGTCCCAGCCACTTGGGAGGCTGAAATGGAAGGATCACTCAAGCCTCAGAGGCTGAGGCTGCAGAGCCATAATGGTGTGTTACTGCACTCCAGGTTGGGTGTCACAGCGAGACCTGTCTCTAAAAAATAAAGAAAGAAAAATAATTAAAAACATTAAAACACTATGTAGGCAAATTCTACATGTTTATCCAATCTGAGTCTTTTAACTGGCAAGTTTAGTTCACTTAACATTTGTTCTAAATTGATTGATTTCTGCCATTTTATTCTGGGCTTTCATTTTCCCATGGTTTCTATTTACTTTTTTCCCACTTCCTGGTTTTTATTGGTTTGAAAGTTAAGATATCCTATTTATGTTCTGCAGTGGAATCTTTTGAATATACAAAACCTTATTAATCAATTTATCTGCCATCATCACAATCTTGGAATGCTTAGGTTTGAACAGCTTTTAGTTTGTTACTGCTTTTTACAAAATAAAATCATTAAAAACCAGAACCTATGTCATAGAGCTTGATGGTACCACAAACCTGTATCTTAATATTTTCAATTAATCAGGTTATACTGTAGAGCATCTAGCTGTAAGAAAAAGAAAAACCAGTTCTGTCTGCTTTTACCAGTTACACGCTGCAAATGCTCAATAGACACGTGGCTACAGCAAGAATCTGGGGAGACAGCTGCTGTTGTTTTTGTTGAAAAGTATATTTTGTTCTCTTGGATTACTGAATTATTGGTTGTTTTTTCCTTCAGTCCTCTGAATATATTATTCTTTTGTCTTCTAAACTCAGTAGCTGCAACTAAGGAATACGCTGTCAGTCTAACTGGTGTTCCTTTGTAAACACTTAATCTTTTTTCTTTTTTTGAGACAGAGTCTTGCTCTGTCGCCTGGGCTGGAGTGCAGTGGCCGGATCTCAGCTCACTGCAAGCTCCGCATCCCGGGTTTACGCCATTCTCCTGCCTCAGCCTCCCAAGTAGCTGGGACTACAGGCGCCCGCCACCTCGTCCGGCTAGTTTTTTTGTATTTTTTTTTTTAGTAGATACTGGGTTTCACCGTGTTAGTCAGGATGGTCTCGATCTCCTGACCTCGTGATCCGCCCGTCTCGGCCTCCCAAAGTACTGGGATTACAGGCTTGAGCCACCGCGCCCGGCCAACACTTAATCTTGAGCAACCTTTGGTTGCTTCTCTGTCTCTGGTATCAGAATGTGTCTGGCTGTGTGTGTGTGTGTGTGTGTGTGTGTATACATATATATACACATACATACATATTTTTCTGAGACAGAGTCTCACTCTGTTACCTAGGCTGCAGTGCAGTGGCATGATCTCGGCTCACTGCAACCTCCACCTCCTGGGTTCAAGTGATTCTCCTGCCTCAGGCTCCTGAGTAGCAGGAATTACAGATGCCTGCCATCAGGCTCATCTAATTTTTGTATTTTTAGTAGAGATGGGGTTTCACCATGTTGGCCAGACTGGTCTCGAACTCGTGACCTCAAGTGATCCGCCTGCTTAAGCCTCCCAAAGTGCTGGGATTACAGGTGTGAGCCACAGCGTCCGGCTATATTTCTATGTTTCATGCTTGGAGCCCATTCTATTGTTTAAATATGGGATCTATGTCTTTTATGGATTCTGGAAAATTCCCAGTCTGATACCAACTCTTCAAATATTGCCTCTCTACAAATCTGCTTTATCATTCTGAAATTCTTATCCATCAAATGTTAGATTTATAATTCTAATCACTCTGTCGTATTTCCATTTTGTCCTTTGTTTTGGATACATTCTGGATTTCCTCAGGTATCTCTTCTAGCTCACCAATTCTCTTTTCAGCTATTACCAATTAACTGTTGAATCCAAGTAGAGAGTGTCTTTTAATTAAAATTTTAATTTCTATTAGTTCTACTCAGCTATTTTTCAAATCTTCCTGTTTTTTTTTGTTTTTTGTTTTTTTAAATACAGCATTTATTCTTTTTTACTCTTTTACTTTTTGAGACAGGGTCTCACTCTATCACCCAGGCTGGAGTGCAGTGGCGTGATCATGGCTCACTGCAGCCTTAACCTCCCGGGCTCAGGTGATTCTCCCACCTCAGCCTCCCAGGTCTGCCTGGCTAATGTTTTGTATTTTTTATAGAGACGGGGTCTCGCCATGTTGCTCATGCTGGTCTGTAACTCCTGGGCTCAAGTAATCTGCCCGGCTTGGCCTCCCAAAGTAGTGGGATTAGAAGTGTGAGCCACTGTGCCTGGCAGCATTTTATTCTTTTCTTTTTGAGACGGAGTTTCACTCTTGTTGCAGTGGCGTGATCTTGGCTCACTGAAGCCTCCGCCTCCCGGGTTCAAACGATTCTCCTGACTCAGTTTCTCCCGAGTAGCTGGGATTACAGGCATCTGCCACTATGCCAGGATAATTGTTTGTATTTTTAGTAGAGACAGGGTTTCACCATGTTGGGCAGGCTGGTCTCGAACTCTTCACCTCAGGTGATCCACCCACCTCAGCCTCCCAAAATGCTGGGATTTCAGGCGTGAGCCACCGCGCAGGGCCTTTATTCTTTTTTCACATTTGCTGTTCTTCCTTTTTACTTTATTTTATAATCTGATTTGGTATTTACATCTATTAGAGTCTCTAGCTTCCATGAACTAAAGTCTTTGGGAAGGGTTGTATAATCCTGCTGTTTGTTGTATGCCACCTTTCATTCACTGCCAAGTATTTCCTTGTATATTTAGTAATTCTAGACCATGAGACATGTCTGATATTCCTGGGCAACCTGGGCTAAGAATGTATCTTGCCAGAAGGGATCTACATTTGCTTCTGCCAGATGCCCTAGAGTAATCACCAGCTGATGATTAATTTTATGTTAATTTCTTGACCCGGGTAAGAAATGACACCAAATGAATGGTACAACTTGAACCTTAAATTTGTATGAAGGAAGACCTATGGTTATTTTTCAGGTAGACATCTTCCTTCTAACCCAAAGCCCAGATTTATTTATTTTTTATTTTTTTAATTGAGACGGAGTCTTGCTCTGTCTCCCAGGCTGGAGTGCAGTGCGGCCATCTAGGCTCACTGCAACCTTCGTTGCCTGGGTTCAAGCGATTCTCCTGCCTAGCCTCCTGAGTAGCTGGGACTACAGGTGCACACCACCACATTCAGCTAATTTTTTTGCATTTTTAGTAGAGATGGGGGTTTTGCCATCTTGGCCAGGCTGGTCTTGAACTCCTGACCTCAGGTGATCCACCCGCCTCAGCCTCCCAAAGTGCTGGGATTACAGGCATGAGCCACCACACCTGGCCAAGACTTCTCATTTTTAATATATATATTTTTCCAATGTATACCTCAGGCTTTCTAGTAATGACCCCTACAACATTTGAAAACAATACTTGTAAAGAGACACAAAGAGCCTGCAGCTCGTGCATGGTACTATCAGAAGGGATAGAAGAAGCATATCACAGGTCTGCATTATAAGCACTCCAGCCTGGGTGACAGAGACTTGATCTCAAAAAAGAGATAGGCTGGGCGTGGTGGCTCACGCCTGTAATCCCAGCACTTTGGGAGGCCGAGGCAGGCGGATCATGAGGTCAGGTGTTTGAGACCAGCCTGGCCAATATGGTGAAACCCTGTCTCCACTAAAAATACAAAAATTAGCTGGGGGTGGTGGTGCATGCCTGTAGTCCCAGCTACTCGGGAGGCTGAGGCAGAAAAATTGCTTGAACTCAGGAGGCAGAGGTTGCAGTGAGCTGAGATCACGCCACTGCACTCCAGTCTGGGAGACAGAGCGAGACTCCATCTCAAAAAAAAAAAAAAAAACGAAAAGAGAACCTGGATAACACTGATGTCCCTAGGATTCTTTCACTAATAAGATCATTTGTTGAGTCTAGGATGGAGACATAGTCTATGATATTTTGTATTTGTAAATACCTAACAAAATGCCTTACTTTCATGATGGCCTTTTAAGATAAATAGGTCAAATCAGTGGTTTAAATGATTTAGCCAAGGTTGTAGTCAGTAAAATGGCAAAGCCCGGAATAGAATTCTTATCTGCAAACTAAATTCCATGCCAAAAGAGTGTTGCCATGGCAAAGCCACCCTCAGGGAAATATTCTGCAGCTTTTGTATCTAGAAATCATTTGTAAGTTTCGAAAAGGAATGACTAAATAGGAGGCATAAAAATCTAATCCAAAGCTTCCCAAGTAGTTGTTTGATTCAGGTATGGCACAACAAAGAGTATGTCAGCACATTAACTCATGCTTTAGACTTCCACTGTCCAGTATAGCAGGTGCCAGCACATACAGCCATGTAAATTCAAATAAATTAAATTAAATAAACTAAAAAGAAGTGTTCTTCATTTGCACTAGCCACATTTCAGGCTACTATATTAGACAGTGCTGACACAGAACTGTCATTTTCCCTGATTGCAAAGTTTCAGTGGATAGCACTGCTCTAGAATATGGACTGATGAAGTAATTTTATTGTTACAGTAGACTGGAAAGAACATTGACCTTGAAGCCCGGAAGACCTACTCTTGAATTCTGCATCTGTCACTTATTACCTTTGCGAATCTTGAGCAGGTTCCTAAACAACTCTGAGCCTCTTGTTTTCTCAACCTGTAAGCTGAGGATCAGAAATAAGGTGCTAGAAATATCACTGCTACTCAATAACTCCAGAACTTATAACCTCCCCATTCTTCATTGTAGTCCCACTGCGGTCTTGTGGCTGCCAAAGGCCCTTGCACAGAATAAAAATACACTGTTCCCAAAAGATTCAGGAGGTTGGACGGGGTGGCTCATGCCAGCACTTTGGGAGGCCGAGGTGGGAGGACTGCTTGAGCCCAGGAATTCAAGACCAGCCTGGGCAACACAGTGAGACCTTGTCTTTTGAAAACCACCACCACCACCACCACCACCACCACCACCACCACCACCACCACTTCCCCACAAAGATTTAAGAGAATCACCAAGCCTAAGCCCTTAGTGAATGTAAGAATTTTCTCTGTAAGATTTTATCTTTTTCTTGAGGGGTGGGGTGGGTGTAGTCTGGCATGTTTTATAAAGAAAAACTCATAAAAATAAATAAAACAACTTAGAACTAAAAGAAAGTTATGGTTCACTGTTCTAGTACATTAACTTCAAAAATTAATTTGAATGAAGGAAGTTGGATATGAAGGTATAACTTGAGTTAAATGGGTCAGGTGTCTTGGTGGTATTTCCCAAGAGAATGGCAGAAGAGCAGTTACAGAATCAGGTATAATTACCTGTATGCATAATCAGATACTAACATTTTATTTAAAGAACAAATCCCTAAACAACTGAATAGCTTGCTGACCTGACAAGACTATTTTCCACTTTTAAGACTAGGTAGGCAAAACACACACTCAAGAGAGGCCTTAACACGCACAAAACCATTTTCTGTTGTCTTATCACTTCTCTCCAATAAAGCTATTCCTTTAAATAATTTCCCTAATGAAATGACCTGGTTAAGTGAGTTTTCTGTTCAACTAACAAAACTTTTGTTTCAATCAGTTGAGAATTTTCTAAAGTAAAATGCGTGAGTTCACTTTCTTCCTAAGAATGTTCTAGTTAACGTAATAAATACTCCTGATGATTTTAGGTCTCATTAAAACAATTCAACCTATGATACTACAGTGGAGTTAAAGTTACAAAATACTGACATTTTAATGCTGACCCCAGGTTATTCTCTGGATATCTGCTTGATTTTTAGAAAATAAAACCTAGTATTAGCTTGTTTTCTTATAATTTGCCTTCATTTCTTCCACACACGAACTGTAAAAATAATTCCAGATGACTGAAGCTCTGATTAGTTAGCTTCTGGTTACTCATGGTTCAATTATATTTGTGTTATGTCACACTTTCAATTTCACAGGACTTGTGAAAAAAATACAATACAATTCATCTCAGGTTTATGCTAAATGGTAACTGGGTCCAGATAACTTTCCCTACTGACTACTTTAATAATCACACCACTTAGGAGTGATGGCTAAATTAAGTTTCCAGGTAGTAAAGAACAGAATTAAGCCTATTTCACTTAAAAAGAAAATTGGATCTGTATTCCTTTGCAGAATTTCTCCCACCCTCTTTTCATTTTTTTGAGACAGGGTCTTGCTCTGTTGCCCAGGCTGGAGTGCAGTGGCGCGATCACAGCTCACTGCAGCCTCGATGACCTCCTGGGTTCAAGCGACTCTCCCACCTCAACCTCCTGGGTAGCTGGGACTACAAGTGTGTGCCACCACACCTGGCTAATTTTTCTGTTTTTTTGTGGAGATGGGGTTTTGACATGTTGCCCAGGCTGGTCTCGAACTTCTGGGCTCAAGCAATCTGCTTGCCTCGGTCTCCCAAAGTCCTGGGATTACAGGTGTGAGCCACTGTGCCCAGCTGAATTTTCCCTTTAATGGAATATTCAGTCCAAAGAAAAGAGCAATCTGAAATAATTATGCTGTTAACATTAGTTTAAATAAATCCATCTGAACTTACAGGTATTACGAAGCATGTCTAATATGTCCACAGAATTTAAAATCTGAGAGGTAATTACCTGGAAAAATAGTTTACTGAGAAGTCAAAAGACAGAAACTGTTTCACTCATACTTAAAAGTGTGCTACGGAAAAGAACTTGGGGGTTTCTAGCTTTAAAATAGGCCTTGTTACTTCTCATTCAGGGAATTAAGAGGTGTATAATTTCTAGTAATCTTTTTCTATTTTATACTGAAGACATCCCCCAAGACCAATTACTTCTCAGCCAAGTGAAATTCAAACACATTAACTTTTACTTTTTAAGTTAGAAGCAACATTTCTCCAACTATATCCTTAAATGATAATTAGAGCACAATCGTTACCATAACCAGTTTTGATACCCCTATAGTCAGTGTAGAACAAACTGTCCTCAAACACCCATACCTTCAATATCCATACCAACACACTGGAATTAAGTACACTTTTTAGTACTGTAGTTTCTTGGAAGGGCCAATCTAGCTTTGCTGACTGCATCCAATTATTATTAGAGGCTGTAAAAATGCCTGAAAGAACCCTGGACTAAAAAGCAGAAGAGTTATAATCCTAACTCTCCAACAGAGTAATAGTTTTGCATCTCTGAGTCTTAGCTGACTTAACTGCCTCCCTATAGCACATAGGTTACAAACATTAAAGCACCATAGCTCTTGGCTCAGTGCTGGTAACCAGTAGACACTCAATTAAATAAACAGATAGAAAAACCCTACTTAGAAACATATTCAGACAAAATAAAGTAGAAAAAGTAATAAATATCTTTTTAAAAAACCCCACCACCACTATTCTGGGCAAAAATAATACTTTCTTTGTGGAAAGAATTATCTGTATCTGCTCCCATCCTGTGTGTCCCAAACTAAGTTCTGTTGCTCAGGGATGTGGGCAGCTGATAGTCCACAGCTGCAAAAAAACAAAGGCATAAACCTTATTTTAATAAACCAACAACATAAATGTAGTGCTAGTAAATGAAATAGTAAACAAAATTATATACAAAAGAATGTTTCCAGTTTCAGAGCCCAGTATATTTACTTATTTTTTTGAGACAGAGTCTCACTCTGTTGCCCAGGCTGGAGTGCAATCGCGCGATCTCGGCTCGCTGCAACCTCTATCTCCCAGGTTCAAGTGATTACAGGTGCACACCACCACGTCCGGCTAATTTTTTTCTGTATTTTTAGTAGAGACGGGGTTTCACCATGTTGGCCTGGGCGGTCTCGAACTCCTGACCTCAGGTGATCCGCCCTCCTCGGTCTCCCAAAGTATTGGGATTACAGGCGTGAGCCACCACGTCTAGTCTCAGAGCCCAGTTTAAAACGTCTGATCTTTCTAACAGACTCATTTATAATCATAAACTATAGGCCATATTTTGTTTTGTAATTTGAAACTTACTAAATAATGGATTGATAGAAACTAAAGTCACTCGATTTTAAATGTAATCACTATAATAAAACAGATATACTCACAGCTTGCATTTCTATACAGAAGAAATGGTTCATGGAGCTGAAATTCCAAATCTTTATTCACTGGTTCAACTAGATTGTGCATATTTAGTCGATTCACAATGGTAAAACCATGGTAAGGGGAAGCTGACCTTAGATTTAATAGAAGAAAAAAAAATATGCAGTTACCATTTAATCTGTAGAAATGTTATCTACTATGTGCTTTATTTTCATTTCAGAAAAGAGTACGTTAGTACATACAATATTATCAAGCACTTACACCTGTAAACAAAACATTTAAGTCAGATCATATTCTTCCTCTGATGAGAAGTCTCCAAAGACAGTCTCTCAGAGTAAAGGTCAAAGTCCTTACTGAGGCCACCAAGGCCCCACCTGATGTATTCCCCCTCTGACTTCATTTCCTATGGCTCTTCCCCACCTCCTCCTCTCCAGCCACACTGGGCTCCTTGCCACTCTCTCTGCATGTGTGCTTCTACCTAAAGACCTCTTCCTGGATTACTGCCCCAGAAGCTGCACAGCTATCTCATCCCCTGCAAGCCTTTGTTCAGATGTCACCTTTTTCATGAGGCCTACTTGAACTACCCTTTTTAATGTTCCCAAGCTCAATACCTCTAACCTTTCTCTTTTATCCATACCACTTATTTTTAACATTTATTGTCCTGCCCCCACTAGGATGTAAGCCCCATGCAAATGGAGCTTTTGTCTTACTTTTTTCACACATACATCCCAATATAGACACACAGTTGCTGAATGAAATATCATTCCATTGGATTGGCTATAATGGCTGCTCATCATTACAATAATGGTTTTTCTTGCACCAAACAGATCTTTACATAGTACTCCTGAGTTAGACGGAAAATGCCTTGAATCCTACAATAGGAAACATCCTTGGTTCCCGTATCAGAGGGATTCAGTATATGATCCCTTACTCTTCACATGTACCTAACATTTCATAGTTTTTCGTTTGTTTCTCTACGATATATATGGGGTGTTAACACTATTCTACAGACTAGAAGACAAGCTTTGAATGATTAAGGACTGTGCCTGAGGTCACACAAATAATGAGTTACAAATAATGTAATTAGGATTCAGTTTCAGGTTTTTAGACTCCAAATCCAAGCTTCTACTATACGAAGTAATCTCTGCAAAGTGATAGTCTGACATCCTGGTATACCTTTATCCAAGGTACACAAAATAGTCTCACATTTTCCAAACACAGTTTCTTGCGTCTCATTTAATTAGAATCAGTACCATATTAGACTCCGTGAATTGTATTAAATCCAGCCACCACTACGCTAAATCTCCTACTTTCTACAATCAGTGCCTCTGTATGATAACAATAAAGCCAGTAAAGTACCTTTTCCAAATATCATAGAAACTAAGGTTCTAATAACAGAGTTTCTAGAGATTTATACTGCTAATGAAGAGTAATGAAGGGAGTGAGGGTAAAGATCCCTTCCTATTTACTTATCTGTTTATTTATTTTATGAGAGTCTCGCTCTGTCGCCCAGGCTGGAGTGCAATGGTTTGACCTCGGCTCACTGTAAGCTCTACCTCCTGGGTTCACGCTATTCTCCTGCCTCAGCCTCCCGAGTAGCTGGGGCTATAGGCACCCACCATCACGCCCAGCTAATTTTTTTGTATTTTTAGTAGAGATGGGGTTTCACCGTGTTAGCTAGGATGGTCTCTATCTCCTGACCTCGTGAACCACCTGCCTCGGCCTCCCACAGTGCTGGGATTACAGGCGTGAGCCACTGCGTCTGGCCGATCCCTTTCTTTTTAAAAGGAGAAAGATGAATAGCAGCGAACAAACAAAGTGTCTAAGAAAGAAGAGCTTGGTGTACAAATATCAAAGAATTACACTTAAAAGAAGAAAAAAAATGGAGTGCATTTAGATAAAATCTCAAGGCTTTGTATCAAAATTTGGAAGAGTATTTGACAAATTATTTTAAATTGGCATCAATGGAGAAAGGCAATCCTTAAAAAGCAACTCAATGCAAAAAAAAAAGGGAAAAGACCAGATATCAGTAATAACTCCTGCTGACTCAAGCTTTAGAAAACAAGGGAAGGAACCTGCCCTTGTCAGAGTAAGACCTTAGAGGAATCCAGGAAAACAAGCACCCCATGACTATCATATACTGTCAGTTGTCTTTAGGCCCCAGAAGCTGCCTAACAAAACAGTTGCAATTTGCAAACCAATCTTAAAGATAATGAATTTTTGAATAAGTTAAAAATAAAAAATATGCCATTATGAATAATCCAAGCTTTCTAAAGAACTCTCAAACAAGACATTGTACAAAATCTAGAACTTCTGGGGGTTGGGAAAGAGGACAGAACCAGTCATAAAAGACAACCACTCATGCAGTAATAAAACAACAGAGGTAATGAAAAACATTATTTTACAGAGTTAGTCTATGTATTATCTTTTCCCCAAATATATATCTTTTTTTTTCTTTCTAATATGGGGGTAGGGAGAGAGAGGTAGGTATCTGTTTTAGACTCAATCATTATTATTTTGAAATTGCTTTGCTAGACTTTTAATATAAATTCTAGTTCAGTTTATTCTGAATCACAGAAAGGCTCAGAGAAAAGAAAGAACCTGGTTAAGATTTCACAGCTAGGGAAAGATGAAAACTTGAAGGGGACTAGCAGGAAGGTTCCAAAGACAAATGTACAACAGAATTGAACCGTTTGACATTGTTCACCATTAAACTGTTAAAAACAAATACACATATTTTAAAAACTTACCTTCGATATACAAATAAGGTCCCTTCTATATCAGTTTTCTCCTATGAAAGACAATGAGTCCATTAGTTTTTTTTCCCCATAATCAGACCCCAAACAGTCCCAATGGAGAAGTAATGCTTCACGTTTAAGATCAACTTGTTTCATTTCATTTATTATAAAATTAACCACTTTGGAACAGATAAAGTCTCCCTCTCATTCCACAAATTGTGGTTACCATTTCTAATGTATGCTTTCAGTGCTACTGATGCATACATAAGCATACGCAATGTTTAATCCAGCAACATATCTGTATCTGCAGCATTTTTCTTTTTTAATTAGTAAAGGAGAAAATCATAGAATAAACCTTCACTTTTTATAGCTAAAATGTTTTAGCCAGATTTCTTAACTTCAAGGCTAAGGTCCTGTAAGTTTATCCAAGTTTTAAAAAAGGAAAGGAATGAAATTTTTTTATAGGATACTTTGTTTCATCACTGGGGAGTTTTCGTACATTTTCACAACTAGTAAATTTTGTGGTTAAGAATTCCTACCAAACAAAACCAGCTTGTTATTTTTAGAACTTGAAGAATCATGAATACTGAAAGTATACCCTGCCTCAGTGTAATTATTACAGGCCTTTACCATAGGTCATTTTCTGTGACAAGAGTATTTAGGTTTTAAACACAGTTCAGTGTTTTTTAAAAAATAAATAAGCTTATTAGTCTGCAATTTACAGCCTACAATGGACCTAAATATTTTACTGTAATCAACACATTATTAACATTTTAAATGTTGGTCATATATTGAATGTGTTGGGATTAAAAAATTTAGAAAATTGATCATCTTGATTTCTTCCAGAAGTACTACCCTAGCTTAAATATCATTATTTTCCTTCCTAAGGATTCAGAGGCTTTTTCTTACCTTTAAAACGTTAGGTTATTACTATAAGAAATTGGTAATCAACTGTCTTACAGTAAAAGAAAACTTGCCCACCAGAAAACATCATGTAAAGTTACAACTCACTGTAAAATAACAACAAAGAGAGAAAAGATTTTTGTTATGCTCTACGTGCCAGGATCCAAATAAATGGTAGCAGCTTATTTTTCAATTCAGGTTATTATAGCTTGTATTTCTTATTTAAAACAGAACTCCCCAATGTAAAATTTTAAAATATTGAAAGCCTTTGTGAAAAACTAGAAAAACTCTTTAGTAAAAAGTCCTAGCCCCAAGTCTTCACCCTTGGTCTGCAATCCATATTTCACAAATTTACATATATGCCAAGAAAAGAAAAAAGATTCATAAAATTTCAAACTAAGGCAATGTCTAAAATAGCTACATTTAAAAAACAATCTACAATTTTATTCCTTGTGGTTTCCCATACCTCCTTCTCTTCCAGGAGGCAAAGATAAACAACGTGATTATAAAAACTCTCTTCATCTGAATTAACCGTTCATAAATGCCAAATGATTTTCGATAAATTACTAATAAAAATAATCTACGCATCTGTATTATAGGGTAAACGACATACTACAGTCATCTTCCAGAGTTGTTAGTTTAAGGATTTCACATCTTATTGAAATGTGAACTCCAGTCACTGGTGAATTCAATCCAACAAACATTTACATATTATTTTCTAAGTGTAAAGCCTGTAACTGAATGAGTTAATTAGGAAAGGTCAATTACAAGAAAGTGGGAAATTATGCTAGTTGTTTTTAAACAACTAACAAAGCTTCAAGCAGGGGCTAACGAGAATCAGTGAACAGACTGAACGTAACTTTTCGGACCCTCTCCAGTGCACGAAAGCCAGAAAGTACTGAGTCTGAGGGGAACATTCAGAGATGACATCACCAGCATCGTAGGTGGAACAAAACACATTTACAGGGTCTCTCTTGTTTGTACAAAGGTCTTCGGGGATCCAGTGAACATGGAAGCCCTTTTCCTAAGTGCCTTGAAATCTTTTCCGAAACTGTGTAGTTCGATTAAAGCCGGACCCACCGCACTCCCCCTTCCAAGAATCGAAACTAATTGGATTTTAAGCTTTAAATCCAAATGACCTCTGCGAAAGGGGCTCTCATTTACGTCTGCCGGGGGAGAGAAGGAGTGTTTATTTTATAGACAATGTACATGTAATTTATCTAATAATCCGCAAAGCCTCAAACACAAGCTTTCAGGCACTCTTTTGACCCCACTGGTCTCATAACTCCCAATGTATCTGCAGAGAAGGCAGGTCGCCCACGTCCCCAGACCCGACGCCAAGGGACTGATCCTGCTCCAATCCTCCCCTCCACTGGCTTTTTCTTGGGATGTCTCGAGCCACTTCTCTCACTCCTATCCCCCAATCCCAGGTGGACCCGACACCCCTCAGGCTCTGGCTCGGCTCTTCGCCAGTCCCTGGCCCCGTCTTCACCTCCCTGGCCTCTTGCTGTGTCCACCACCCCACAGCAACCCGCGCGGCCCCTTTAAGAGACCGCAGCGGCCGGGCGGCCGTCCTCAGAGCCAGGCAGCACTCACCCACTGGTTGGCCTTGGGGCAGAAGGTGTACAGAGCAACCTGGCCCGTGAGGTCTGCGATGCTGGTGATGTAAGGGTCGTGTTGCTTCAGGGCCGCCAGGCTCATCTCCTGCCCAGCTCGACTCAGCGCCTCCATCTTGAATCCCGGAGCCTAGCCCCTCTGGCGGGGGCGGAGTCGCGGACAGGAAAGTGCCATCGAGGCAAGGTTCCCCCATCTGCGTCAGTCCCATCAACTTCCGCCTCTACGTGGGCCTCGCGGCATGGCGGTACGTTAGCCATTCTGGTCCGCCAAGCGCACGCACCGGGCGCCGGGTTCCGGTGTTGTCAGGGTCCACGGCCCTGCGACGTGGGGCGGTGTCCACGGCTGCGCAGTGGAGCTTGCAGGCTAGCGTCCGGCGCTTCCCTTCCCTGAGCTAAAACGACTAGGTCGTGGGATCTAATCTCTAGCTAGCTTGCCGAGCTCTTTCCAGGCAAAGGCTGGAGACCGCCGAAGTGCCGGCTTCGCGGTTCGCTGTCTGGCAGGGCCCGGGGCCACAGAAGGAAAACACCTCTGTGGAATGTGGAAATGCGGAACTCTACTGGGCCCGTTTAGAAAGCACAGAAAAGCATGGAAGAAAGGGAGAGGCGAGAAGCCTAGAAAATTACCCTAGATCTTAGGTATAGATATATCGACCTAAAAGAAAGAAGATGGGGCAAAGTTAATGCAAGCAGAGAGTTTATTTGGGCCAAGCTTGAGGATTGCAACCCAGGAGCATAGATTCAAGTTGCCCTGAATATACACTGATTAGCAGAAGGTACAAGTGGATTTTTTTTTCTTTTTCTGTATTTCTGTCCTTCGTTTTTTTTTTTTTTGTTTTTTTTTTTGAGAGGGAGTTTCGCTCTTATCGCCCAGGCTGGACTGCAGTGGCGCGATCTCGACTCACTGCAACCTCCGCCTCCAAGATTCAAGCGATTCTCCTGTCTCAGCGTCCCGAGTAGCTGGGATTACAGGGGCACGCCACCATGCCCTGATAATTTTTGTTTTTAGTAGAGACGGGATTTCGCCATGTTGGCCAGGCTAGTCTCGAATTCCTGACCTCAGGTGATCCACCCGCCTCGGCCTTCCAAAGTGCTGAGATTACGGGCTTGAACCACCGCGCCTGGCCCTTTTCTTTTTTACTTTTTGAAACGGAGTCTCGCTCTGTCGCGCAGGCAGGAGTGCAGTGGCGCAATCTCAAGCTTACTACAACTTCTGCCTCCAGGTTTCAAGCGATTCTCCTGCCGCAGCCTCCCATTTAGCTGGGATTACAGGCGCCCGCCACCACACCTGGCTAATTTTTTCTTTCCTTTTTTTTTTTTTTTTAGTAGAAATGGGGTTTCATGACGTTGGCCAGGCAGGTCTTGAACTCCTGACCTCAGGTGATCCGCCCGCTTCAGCTTCCCAAAGTGCTCTTTTCTTTTTTTGAAATGGAGTTTTGCTCTGTCACCCAGACTGGAGTGCAGTGGCGCGATCTCAGCTCACTGCAATCTCTGCCTCCCGGGTTTAAGCGATTCTCTTGCGTCAGCCTCCTGAGTAGCTGGGATTACAGGCGCCCGCTACCACGCCCAGCTAATTTTTGTATTTTTTTTTAGTAGAGATGAGGTTTCACCACATTGGCCAGGCTGATTTTGAACTCCTGACCTCAGGTGATCTGCCCTCCTCGGCCTCCCAAAATGCTGGGATTACAGGCGTGAGCCACCGCGACTGACTCACATAAATATTTTTGTCCGGTCCTGGGAAGAGTCCATGAAGGGTTTAATTTATCTTGCTTCATTTAAAGCATTAAGCAGATCACTCATTCCTTTGGTAAATATCTGTTGAGCATTTTAGAGCATTTTAAAGAGTCAGGTACTAGCTAACAAGTAAAACAAATCATGGAGACTATAGGGAGTTCCATCCCCGCCAGACTTCTTAAAAAGCAACATTTCTTTCATTAAAAAGGGCTTGGATGCCGGGTGTGGTGACTTATGCCTGTAATCCCAGCACATTGGGAGGCTGAGGTGGGCAGATCGCCTGAGGTCAGGAATTCAAGACCTGCCTGGCCAATATGATGAAATCCCGTCTCTACTGAAAATACAAAAATTAGCCGGGTGTGGTGGTGCACACCTATATAGTCCCAGCTACTTGGGAGGCTGAGACAGGAGAATTGCTTGAACCCAGGAGGCGGAGGTTGCAGTGAGCCAAGATGGCGCCATTGCACTCCAGCCTGGGTGACAGAGCAAGACTCAACAACAACAACAACAACAAAAAGGGCATGATAGCCGGGTGTGTTGGCTCACGCCTGTAATCCCAACACTCTGGGAGGCTGAGGAAAGTAGATCCCTTGAGGTCAGAAGTTGGAGACCAGCCTGGCCAACATGGTGAAACCCCATCTATACTAAAAATACAAAAATTAGCCGGGCATGGTGGCACATGCCTATAATCTCAGCTACTCAGCAAGCTGAGACATGAGAATAGCTTGAACCCAGGAGACGGAGGTTGCAGTAAGGCAAGATTGCACCACTACACTCCAGAGCTTGGGCAACAGAGGGCGAAATTCCATCTAAAAAAGAAAAGTGGGGCATGGTGGTGTGTACCTATAAGTCCCAGCTATTTGGTAGGCTGAGGTGGGGATCACTTGAGGTCAGGAGTTCAAGACCAGCCTGAGCAACATAGCAAGACCACGTCTGGAAAGAAAAAAAAATTGACGTCCCCAACAGAATTGAAAATTTTTGCAAGATAAAACCATATTTTCAAGAAAATAACACTGAATATTTGTATTGCCTATTATTTTACATCCCAAGACCACTGTTTTTTGTGATTGTGTCGCTGAGAAGAGTCAATCTCTGTAAAATAGTTGAAGAAATTTATTCTGATCCAACTATGAGTGACCATAGCCCTTGACACAGCTCTCAGGAGATCCTGAGAACATGTGCCCAAAGTGGTTGGGGCACAGCCTGGTTTTATACATTTTTGGGAGACAAGAGGCATCAAATACATTTAAGATGTATATTGGTTCTGTCCAGAAAGGTGGAACAACCTGAATTGTGTGCCAGCACACCTGGCTAATGTAAATTTTTTTTTTGTTTTTTAATGTAGAGATGGGGTCTGGCTCTGTTGCCCAGGCTGGTCTCAAACTCCTGGCCTCAACCAATCCTCTGGCCTGGGTCTCCCAAAGTGTCACTGATAAAATGAGTTTTTTCCCCACTGTGTATCAGTCACAAACAAAGAACATCCCATTGAAAAAGGCAGTCAGGTTTTATTCATTTGCCAGGGAATGGAGCAGGTGAGCTGTTCCACTGAAAGCATCTTTTCTTGAAGAATAAAAGGCAAGAGGTTTATTGCCTTTATTCCTATGGGGCAGGAAAGGATTGTTAGTATGTGCAGGGTGGGACTCTAGACACGCAGGCTCAATTCATAAACGTGCATCTTCATACATTATATGTACACAAAATGGCAGAGATTTTCTGTTAGGGAAGGGAATTTTAGCATTATAATGAGATGTTCATGATCTAAAGGCACCTAGGGTTTGCCTGTCCCCGTTTGCGCTGGTTTTGTGGTGTCTTGTCTTCCTCTGGCATCTGGTCAGGGGTCAAGAAGCTCTGGCGCCATCTGGTTTCTTTAAGTAGCAGTGCCTATAGATAAAGGGGCCAAAGAAAAACAATAAGAAAAAGGAGGCTGGGTGTGGTGGCTCACACCTGTAATCCCAGCACTTTGGGAGGCCGAGGTGAGTGGATCATGGGGTCAGGAGATCGTGACCATCCTGGCTAACATGGTGAAACCCCGTCTCTACTAAACATATAAAAAATTAGCCAGGCGTGGTTGCGGGCGCCTGTAGTCCCAGCTACTCAGGAGGCTGAGGCAGGAGAATGGCGTGAACCCAGGAGGCAGAGCTTGCAGTTAGCCGAGATCACGCCACTGCACTCCAGCCTGGGCGACAGTGAGACTCCATCACCCCACTCCCACCCCACCCCCCAAAAAGGAACTTTCCCAGTTATTTCATCAGGGCTGTCCTGGTTAACAAAAATGCTGAGATTACAGTCGTGAGCCACCATGCCCAGCCCCCTTGTTTGTTAATGTAAAGAGAAATTTAGATTCTTTGCAGAATCATGTAAGCATGTACAAATGTGGACAAAGACACAGGGATCGTTCATTCACTCTTAAGTCAGTATTTATTGAACTCCTAATTGTGAGCTGGTGGCCCCTTGGGAGCATCTCATTCTGTTTAAGACATTCCTGGCTCTGGGGGGAAAAAGAAAGTAGGACAGTGCAAGGAAACAGGGATGATGCTAGAGACATTTCTCTTTGAAATCCAGAGGACAGAGCTGCTAACTGGCTGGGAAATTCTAGGAGGGCTTCCTGAAGGAGATGATGTTCAAATTGGTGTTCCAGGGATGACTGGGAGTTCAGGGGGAAAAGGTAAGGCCTCTGGTTCATTTCACAGCTCAGTGGTGAGGTAAAGAAGATATGGTCATCCTCATTTGACAGATGATTTAATTGAAACCTGTGGGGAGAAATCACTGGCTCAAAATTCCACACTAGTCACAGAGGATCCAGTATTAGGATCTAGGGACTCTTATCTTCTACCCTGGGATCCTTTCCTACACACCCCAAATGCCTTTCTTCCTTCCAGTGGCTGCAGGTAAGAGCCCTGTTCCTCTCTACCTACCTTCAATCTGTTTTAAAAATCTGCACCCTAATTTTTAAAAATCTGCACTTTAATGTTTAAAAAAACATACATTCATCTGGTACAAAATTCAAAAGGCACTCTTGAAACTGAATTTAGATTTTTTTCTTACATAGATTTCCTAAAATAATCTAAGACATTTCATTTTAATTTACTATTTTTGATTGAGCAGGGCTAGGCTAGTAAAGAACACCAAGTTATTTTAGGGAGTTTTCATATTTGGAATAGAAAATCACTCCAGGCCAGGTGCGATGGCTTACGCCTGTAATCCCAGCACTTTGGGAGGCCAAGGCGGGCGGATCACGAGGTCAGGAGATCGAGACCATCCTGGCTAACACGGTGAAACCCTGTCTCTGCTAAAAATACAAAAAATTAGCCGGGCATGGTGGCAGGCGCCTGTAGTCCCAGCTACTCGGGAGGCTGAGGCAGGAGAATGGCATGAACCCAGGAGGTGGAGTTTGCAGTGAGCCGAGGTTGCACCACTGCACTCCAGCCTGGGCGACAGAGTGAGACTCCATCTCAAAACAAACAAAATCAAAAAAAGAAAATCACTCCAAAACACATATTTGACTCCGTCTCAAAACAAACAAACAAAAACAAACAAACAAAAAAAACAAAAAAGGAAAATCACTCCAAAACACATATTTGCATGCCCCTAAACATGCTCTGATGCCCCATATAGCTCTTAGGACATATTAAAGATAATGGGAATATTTTGGACTTGAAATTCATCTTCATTTGTCGTGAGGCCTAATTTTGCCTTGTATTTGTGAATCAAACCTTAAGACCTTTCTTGTGTCTTTACACAATAGACTCTGAGAGGGCGAGATGGCATCTTAGTCTTATTAGGCCCCCAGTACCTAGCTCAGCTCCTGGCATAGAGTAGACTCTCAATAAATATTCGTGATTGAATGTCCTCTTGAAACCCAACTACTTCAAGGCCACACACAAGACTACTAGGAAGGAGGGGAGGAAGCTGAATGACAGAGCGGGGAAAGAGGCTCTATTCTACACACAGTAACCTACAGTCACTTTGTAATTGCCCAATGTGTTCTTCCTGCCTGCTGCACAGACAAAACCAATTTACTGAGACCATGGTATTACAGTAAAGAAAGAGGTTTTTTTTTTTTTTTTTTTGAGATGGAGTCTCACTCTGTTGCCCAGGCTGGAGTGCAGTGGCATGATCTGGGCTCACTGCAACCTCCACCTCCCGGGTTCAGGCGATTCTTTTGCCTCAGCCTCCTGGGTAGCTGGGACTACAGGCGCATGCCACCACACCCAACTAATTTTTGTATTTTTAGTAGAGACATGGTTTCACTACATTGGCCAGGCTGGTCTCAAACTCCTGACCTCTTGATCTGCCCTCCAGGGCTTCCTAAAGTGCTGGGATTACAGGTGTGAGCCACCACGCCTGGCCGAGAAAGAATTTTATAAATGCAGAGCTAGCCAAATGGAAAGCTTAGAGTTATTATTTAAATTAGTCTTCTGGAGAACTCAGAGGTTGGAGTTTTTACGGATAATTTGGTGGGTAGTGGGCTAGGGAATGCATGCTACTGACTGGTTGGTGATGGAATCATAGGGGTGTGGAAAACTGTCCTCATGCACTGAGTCTGCCTCTGAGTGGGGGCCACAGTACCAGTTGAGTCATGAATCACGGGTCCAGATGGGGTCACTCAGTTGCCAGAATGCAAAGTCTGAAAAAATATCTCAAAAGACAAATCTTAGGGTCTATGACAGTGATGTTATCTATAGGAGCAATGGAGGAAGTCACAAATCTTGTGACCTTTGGCCACCTGACTCCTGAGCAGTAAGGGATTATAGAAACTATGCCTGCATTTTAGCAGAATTCAGGTCCCTCCCCTAATCCTAGTCTCATGGCCTTTCGTTAGTTTTACAAAGGTGGCTTCAGTCCCTGAGCAAGGAGGGGGTTGGTTTTAGGGAGAGATTATTATCATGCCTGCTTCCAAGTTAAACTATAAACTAAATTCCTGTCATCATTAGCTTGGTCTGTGCCCAGAAATGAGCAAGAACAGCCAGCCTGTGAGGCTAGAAGGAAGATAGGGTCAGCCATGCTAGACTTTTGTCAGTGTCAGAAACTTTGCAATGGTGGTTTCAACTTTTGAGGTGTGTTCCATGTATGTCAACTTGTGTGTGTGTGTGAGAGAAATTGGGTCTTGCTATATTTCCCAATATAGCTATATTTGCTTGCTATATTTCCCAGGAGTTGAGGCTGGCCTCAAACTCCTGGGCTTAAGCATTCCTCCCGCCTCAGCCTCCCGAGTAGCTGGGCGTACAGGTGCATACCACCATGCTTGACCTATTTTTTTTTTTTTTTGAGATAGAGTTTCACTCTTGTGCCCAGGCTGGAGTGCAATGGCATGATCTCGGCTCACAGCAACCTCTGCCTCCGGGTTCAAGCGATTCTCCTGCCTCAGCCTCCCAAGTAGCTGGGATTACAGGCATGTGCCACCATGCCTGACTACTTTGTATTTTTAGTGGAGACAGGGTTTCTCTGTGTTGGTCAGGCTGGTCTTGAACGCCCGACCTCAGATGATCCACTTGCCTTGGCCTCGCAAAGTGCTGGGATTACAGGTGTGAGCCACCATGCCCAACCTGGCCTATTTTTTAAAAAATTAAAAATAATTTTAAAAAATGGGCTGGGCGCAGTGGCTCACGCCTGTAATCCCAACACTTTGGGAGGCCGAGGTGGGCGAATCATGAGGTCAGGAGATCGAGACTATCCTGGCTAACACGGTGAAACCCCGTCTCTTCTAAAAACTCAAAAAATTAGCCCGGCATGGTGGCGGGCGCCTGTAGTCCCAGCTACTCGGGAGGCTGAGGCAGGAGAATGGCGTGAACCCAGGAGGTGGAACTTGCAGTGAGCCGAAATCGTACTGCACTGCACTCCAGCCTGGGCGACAGAGTGAGACTCCGTCTCAAAAAAAAAAAAAAAAAAGAAAAAGAAAACCTAAAACACAATCAATCCAATCCCTCCTCTCCCCCACTTGGAGTGGCTTTGTGATAAAAAAAAAAAATCAAACTTGCCGCTTTACATCATGGGACCTAAGGGAAAGGCACTGGAATTCAAGTCGGGAAATCAGTCCTTCAGTTCCTAACCTACCAGCTGTGTAACTTTTTCAATTAGTCGCAGGCTTTCCATTTCTCCAGTGTAAAATCCAAAGCCTGTAGCGGGTCCAGGAGACACTGTTTGATCTGCCCTCCTGCTGTCTTTCTATTTCTGTTTTCTGAGAATTGTCCTCTTAATTATTTCACACTAGCCCACTGGCCACCTTGCTGTTCTATATATTACAAAAGAAAAAAATTACAACAAATTTAGTTTAAAGATCTAATTGGCTTTTATTTGTCATTCTTGCATTGGGTATATAAAATATAATCATTATTCCAATGAGCTGATCAGAGGAGCTTGGCTTTACAGGCAGAGAAGGGCTGAAGAAAGCAGAAACAGGAAACAAAAAGCAGATTGGTCACTTCAAAGTTACTTTCCTTATAGGGTTAGAACAGAGAAATTTCCTTATGCCAGCTCAGGTAAACTAGGGCCCTTCTGATTGGCTGCTGTGACTCTCCTGTTTTTGGAAAATGGGCCCTTTTCAGAGTTCAGTTGGATTATGTCACTTAGTACAAGTGACTCCAATATGGTTTCGTCTGGTCTGCTGAGGCCTAGTGCAGGAGGCTAGTCCAAAATAATGGCCTCCCATACACTTCGTTTAACGATGTCAAATCAGTCTTGTCTCAGGTCCTTTGTCCTTGCTGTTCCCCTTTTCTGAAACATTCTTCTTTCTGTTATTTCTTAGATATCCTCATGACTCATTTCCTTCACTTTCTTCATAGCACTTATCTGCAAGTTGTAGTTATTTATGTGTGGTCTGTCTCATTCATTTGATGAAGCTAGGAATCATGTCTGTCTCTTTGACCATCATATTCCCAGAGCCTGGCAGAGGCAAGGCCTAACATACATATCTCTTGAATTAATTGGAATGTTAGGATGCTCTCTCTTCATCTATCGCATAAATCTTACAGAAGGGATGGTGGTTTGAACTCCACCTCTAACAAAGCATTTGTTTCTCATGAGTGCTAATTAAATAATAATGCCTGATTTACTTGTATTAATATGTTCTCATTCTGAGGCTTAATGCTTCCTGAAGCAAACATAATGTTTTCAGTGTAGCCTAGAACAATCTTCAGCACCTTTTCAATCTCACAAGTTTCTCCATTTCAATTCTCTTCTTCTCTCCCCACATTTCCCCTCTTCTCTGCCCTCCTTTACCTCTCCCTCTCCCCACTCTTTCCCTTTCCTCTCTCTCTCTCTCTCTCTCTGATTTTTAAAATTAATTCTGGAGGCCGGGCGCGGTGGCTCAAGCCTGTAATCCCAGCACTTTGGGAGGCCGAGACGGGCGGATCACAAGGTCAGGAGATCGAGACCATCCTGGCGAACACGATGAAACCCTGTCTCTACTAAAAATACATAAAAAACTAGCCGGGCGAGGTGGCGGGCGCCTGTAGTCCCAGCTACTCGGGAGGCTGAGGCAGGAGAATGGCGTGAACCCGGGAGGCGGAGCTTGCAGTGAGCTGAGATCCGGCCACTGCACTCCAGCCTGGGCTACAGAGCGAGACTCCGTCTCAAAAAAAAAAAAAAAAAAAAATTAATTCTGGAAGTATCTGCTTATTCCTGTTCGCTTTTTTGGGCCAGGAAACTAAAGCTAACTAATTTTCTCAAGGTCATGTAATGATTCATCTGCTGAGTTAGGATTAGCACCTTCTAGCCTTGGCTTCGAGGTGGATCACGTATCTTGCTACTATGCTGCCTGGCAGGCTCTTAAATTACACTGGCTACACGTGAGTGAAACTTGTTATCCTTGTGCTGCTGTTTCACCACCAATATTTATTTTTCATGATTGATCCAAAAAATTGTGGACTTACTGTAAAATTCATTTCCAGGTCCTTACCGGATATTTGGGACAGTAATGCTTTCTTTTGGTTTCTCAGAAAGGTCTCAGAACTTTGTATTTTAAAATGATACGTTATGAAAGTATTTTTAAAGGTGCTTGATGTTCTCTAGAATTACACTTCTGAAATGTGAACTAGGCTAGTCTGTCAGTTCTGGAGCAGAAATGCTTTCAACTAGAAAGGAAGAAATAGCTGTTCCATTTGGAGTAATGCACCTAGAATATAAGAAGGTGGGACTAGACAGCCTTTAGTTCATCCCTTTATTACCAGACAAGACTGTATGTAACACAGTGTTTTTATGATGTTGGTAGGTAGAAAGTATTATGTTTTTTTACTGTTACTTAATCCAATGTAATGTTTCAAATAGCAATAGCACAGCAGTGGAATAAACAATAGCAATATAGTCAACGGATACACTACTTATGCATGAAGCTCAAAGTACTTCCTAGGTATACATAGTCACAAGCTCTCAAAACAGATATTGGATGTACATCAATTGTTGCCCATTTGCAGATGAAGGAGTTCAGAGGTAGGAGGAGGTTAGCTGATTTGACGGTGGCAGAGCTCTTTTGGGTTCACCAACAATCCTTTGATCCTTTCTCATTGTATTGGGCACACAGCTAGGCTTCATTTCCCAAGCGCCTTTGCATTAGGCATGGCTCTATGACCCAATTCTGGTCAGCAGAATATTAGTGGAAAAGCTGTGTGCCATCTGCAGGCCCAGGCTTGAAGGAGCATGTTGCCCCTCCACACTTTCTTATCCCCTTTCTGTTGACTGGGTGCAGCAATGGTGAGACCGTAAGGAATGGCAGAGCCAGGACTGGAAAGAGCTTGGACTTTGAAGCACCACACTAAGGAGTGTTGCCTGATGACCAGACTATCCTTCTCAGACTGTTATGTGAATGAGAAGCAGAGCCTGTTGAATTTAAGAGATGATGAACTTTGGGGTCTCTGTTCCCTCGATGAAACCTATCTCAGTTAATTACATGGCTCCGGATTGTTTAGGAAGTCAGCAATAAAACTTCAGCCTTCAGAAATAGAATTAAAATTAAGCACATGATTTACCAGAACACACTGCTTAGTGCTTTGACAATAAGTCAAGATTTTAAAAGAACTCCAGGCATAGCTCTGCATTTACAATCAGTTAGAGGCACAAATTTGCAGAGTCACAAAGTGGCTAAAGACCAAAAATGTTTTTGTCTATACCATTAGGCAATTGATTTTGCAATTGCATCATGAAGTAATCTGCCTAGCCCAAATGGGAGGTTGTCATTTAAAATGCACTTTTCCATGACAGTTCCACAAATATGCTCAGAGTTCCTTTAATCCTGCCTTTCTTTTCCCCTCAGGCATACTAAAATACAAGTATTTCTTAAACCAACAAAATAAGAAGAGTTTGATTAAAGGCATCTGTCCACTTTTTCAATTCTGAACACTGCAAGCTTCTTTGTTGTTTCTGAAGTACCAACAGAACCTATAGACTCTTTCTGTTCCTGGATGCTTTCTGTATCTTCCCAGTTTCAGTTCCAGGGTGCTTCTAATCTTATATTACCATTATTTATTCACAAATATTTATTTATCTGGCAGTTAACACAGTAATAATAATAATAATAATTCTTTTTAGAGATGGGGGTCTTGCTATGTTGCCCAGGCTGGAATGCAGTGGTGATTCACAGGTGTGATCATAGTGCATTGCAGCCTCCAACTCCTGGGCTCAAGTGATCCTCCTGCCTCAGACTCCCCAGTAGCTAGAAATACAGGTGTGTGCCAACATGCCTGGTTCATAATGATTTTTACATATGCATTTAATTCATTTGATTTTTTTTTTTTTGAGACGGAGTCTCACTCTGTTGCTGAGGCTGGAGTGCAGTGGCACCGTGTTGGCTCACTGAAACCTCCATCTCCTGGGTTCAAGCAATTCTCCTGCCTCAGCCTCCCGAGTAGGTGGGATTACAGGCACCCACCACCATGACTAGCTAGTTTTTATATTTTTAGTAGAGACAGGGTTTCACCATGTTTGCCAGGCTGGTCTTGAACTCCTGACCTCAGGTAATCTACCCACCTCGGCCTCCCAAAGTGCTGGGACTACAGGCGTGAGCCACCGTGCCCGGCCTCATTTAATAAGTTTTAGTTCCCTTGGATCTGAAATTTGATTGTTCGACGACCAGGACATGCTGATAAGCTGTTGAACTCCTATGGATCAAATTTGCACAGAAACACCCATAGGAATGAATTATTGATCTTCATTGTATCCTCCCACTTTCAGGTAAAACCGCAGTGTTACATAGTTAAAGGGTTCAGTTGCTTCCTATTTTTTCAATTGCATGCTGTCTTAATTTAGGTCTCCAACATGTGCTCTACTTGGGGCAAAACCGATACAGGATTCACTAGGAGTCTTACTTGTGTAAACCACTCATTATAAGATTTGTGGTATAATGAACACAGTCCAGATATAACATTTATGTTATTTTTGGTAAACTTAAATTCATTTATGTTGAGGGCTCAAGTGTTGAAAACATTGTGTCTTTTCCCACTCAATTGCACTTATAGAAATTAATGTTAAACAAGATATATTGAAAATCACTGTGAATTACTGAAATGCCATAATTTAGTGAAGAGTAACTGTCGCAATATGAAAAACCATTCACTCATTTGTATGTTGCCTGCAGCCTTGAATTTAAGGAATATTACCTGTAGTGGGCCTTGAAGGAGATCTTAATGTTTATTATCTAAAGAGAAGGGCATAAATGATGCTTAGCTATTAAATAAGCATCAAGATAATAGAATAACCAATTTTTCTTGCATAATAAAATTGTTGCCACTACTGTGATAAAAGAGGTTGAACTGGTTCAGGAGTGGTCCTTTTTACTTTGCTCAAGAACACTAGAAGAATTAAAAATTTATGAATTACCTCCTAGAAACAATGATCTGGGACAGAAATGTAATAAAACACCCACTCTCCTGTGTCCTCCTAAGCTGCTCCATGCTGCTTCATGTTGTGACTGTATTAGTGTGACAACTTTCGGAACCTCTAGAAACTGTCTTTTGGCAAAGATGAAGATTTACAAACCAAAAGATGTCTTATTGAAAATCCAGAGGCAGATGATGTAGGAAGGTAATGTTAAAATGTGAACCAAATAGAATCTCATTATGTATGTTCTGTATATTTGTAATTTTATTTTCTTTGGATCACTGATAAGTAGAAGCAAAAAAAAAAAAAAAGTGAAATAAGAAGATATGGCATCAAAATCTCATGCAATCAAATGTCTTCCTGGGTAAAATTGCATGAGAAATATGATATAGTTATTTTTGTATGAAATCTTCTAGTAGCATAAGCTGCCAACATTACTTCTTAAAAGAGTTACCTCTGGTTTTGAAAAGTCATTTTTTATTGTTCCTTTGACCTCTCAGATACTTTTTTGTTTTTGTTCTCTTAAGAGTATGTTAAAGCACATGTATTTGTGTAATATTTAATGCTGGAAAATAGTCCAAGTGAGACTGTTTGGTGATAGATGTAACTTAGTTTTAAGGGATGTTGGGAGGAAATTGGGGCTTTTAAATTGTAAATGGCTACAAATTGTGTGTTTCTTAAGTATTGGTGACTTAAATGGATGTTTTCATTTAGAAAGGTTTTCGTTTTCTTATCTAGTGACCCCTTTCCTATTATTGTTTTCCACCGATGGCCTTTCATTCTTCAATAATGAAACACAGGAGAACATACACAATTTCAAACTTTCCATTTATCTGTTTTTGAGCTAGACTGACTTCTAGTTTAGTAAAGGTAATGGAAGTACGATTGCTTAGGTGAAACATTACCATATCGGCACTTTCTGCTTTCTACAAATTCCTGCATTTAAGTAATTTACTGAAAACTAAGCTTGGGAGGAAAAAATGCCCAACCACAGTTTATACTAATGGAATATATGTGAATAGAATTTCTAAATTCTTTAGTTAGTGAATCCCTGAGTATTGACATACATCATCTATAGAAAACAGCCAACAGATCTGTTGAAAGGCACACAAAGGAAACTGCCTTGTAGCTTGTAATTGTTAGAAATATGTCAGCTGCATCAAACTGACAAGTAATCTTTATTATTATTTTTTTTTTTGTTTTTTTTTTGGGACGGAGTCTTGCTCTGTCTCCCAGGCTGGAGTGCAGTGGTGTGATCTCAGCTCACTGCACCTCCACCTCCCGGGTTCAAGCAATTCTCTTGCCTTAGCCTCCAGAATAACTGGGACTACAGGCGTGCACTACCATGCCCAGCTAATTTTTGTATTTTTAGTAGAGACGGGGTTTCACCATGGTGGCCAGGATGGTCTTGATCTCTTGACCTTGTGATCCGCCCTCCTTGGCCTCCCAAAGTGCTGGGATTACAGGGGTGAGCCACTGCGCCAGGCCAAACTGACAGGTAATCTTTTTTTTTGTTTGTTTTTTGTTTTTGAGATGGAGTCTTGTTCTGTTGCCCAGGCTGGAGTGCAGTGGCACAATCTTGGCTCACTGCAAGCTCCATCTCCCAGGTTCATGTCATTCTCCTGCCTCAGCCTCCTGAGTAGCTGGGACTACAGGTGCACGCCAGCACGCCCGGCTAATTTTTTGTATTTTCAGTAGAGACGGGGTTTCACTGTGTTAGCCAGGATGGTCTCGATCTCCTGACCTCGTGATCCACTCGCCTCGGCCTCCCAAAGTGCTGGGATTATAGGCGTGAGCCATTGTGCCCGGCTGAGGACAGGTAATCGTAATGTCGTATTTTGCTGTGCCTTCTCAGAATGAGCAAGGAGTCTTTTCTCCCTCTCAAAGAAGTCAACTGATTTTTAATTAATTAATTAATTAATTTTTGTGCAATCCTCTTCCAGGTGAGCAACTGATTTTGAAAGTTAGAATACCATAGATCTTTTCTGATGTGGGTCAAATGATCTTTTTAAAAGGTATCCACAAAGGGTATCACTGACCCTAAAAAAAGAGCAATCTTTTCATTTTGTCCTTTCGAACCAGAGACTGGTCATGCAAAATAGGTTTCAGAGGCAAAGCCAATGAGTTTACATTATTCTTAAGTCTGGTGGAGGGTCAACATGTTAACACTGTGAAACAAAAGAGGACTGACCTTTTCTAAAAATATGAGTTAGGCCCTGTCTTAGTCCATCTGAGTTGCTATAACAAAATACCTTAGACTATTATAAACAACATAAATGAATAGTTCACAGTTCTGAAGGCTGGCACCAAGATCATGGTGCCAGTAGAGTCAGTGTCTGGTGAGGGCTCTCTGCTTCACAGATAGTACCTTCTTATCGCATCTTCACGTAACAGAAAGGCAAACAGGCTCCCCCAAGTCTCTTTTATTTTACTTATTTATTTTTTTCTGAAATGGAGTTTCTCTCTTGTCGCCCAGGCTGGAATACAATGGCACTATCTCAGCTCACTGCAACCTCTGCCTCCTGGGTTCAAGCAATTCTCCTGCCTCAGCCTCTTGTGTAGATGGGATTACAGGCACCCACCACAACACCCAGCTAATTTTTGTATTTTTAGTAGAGATGGGGTTTCACTGTGTTGGCCAGGCTGGTCTCAAACTCCTGACCTCAGGTAATCCACCAGCCTCGGCCTTCCAAAGTGTTGGGATTACAGGCGTGAGCCACCACGCCTGGCCCAAGTCTCTTTCAGAAAGGCATTAATCCCATTCATCAAGGTGGAACCCTCATGACCTAATCACCTCCCAGATGTCCACCATCCCAACGCCACGGCACTGGGGATTAAGTTTCAACATATGAATTTGGTGGGGTCACAAATCTTCAGGCCATAGTAGGCCCACATCCGTTAGACTTACTCACTTTCTAGAACTGAGTGAGCAAAGCGAACTGCCGACTGCATGATCTCAAGATGTGGCCATGGTGACTGCCTCTTCATCACTTCTCCTTTGCAGTCACCTGTCCTCTAAGATGCAGATGAGGTGAAAATGAAATGTTAAAAGCTAAGGGGGAAAACACAGACTTGGCTTTCCTATCAATTTCTACTCCATTTTAAAATCTGGTTTTATTTATTTATTTATTTATTTTAGAGATAGGGTCTCGCTCTGTCACTTAGGCTGGAGTGCAGTGGTGTGATCATGGTTCACTGCAGCCTCAACCTCCTGGGCTCCAGTGATCCTCTCACCCAAGCCTCCCAAGTAGCTGGGACCACAGGCATGCAACACTATGTCTGGCTTATTTTTAAATTTTTTTGTAGAATCGGGGTGTCACTCTGTTGCCCAGGCTGGTCTCGAACTCCTGGCCTCAAGTGATCCTCCCGCCTTGGCCTCCCAAAGTGATTACAGGTATGAGACACCACTGCCCTGCCTGAATCAGTTTTATTTAAAGCCGTCAGCATCAGATGTGTGTATGGTGCACTAAAATACTTTATTTTTTTGAAACAGGGTCTCGCTCTGTTGCCCAGGCTGGAGTGCAGTGGTGTGATCTTGGCTCACTGCAGCCTCTGCCTTCCGGGTTCAAGCAATTCTCCCACCTTGGCTGGGATTATAGGGGCACACCACCATGCCCAGCTACATTTTTAGTAGAGACAGGGTTTCACCATGTTGGCCAGGCTGGTCTCGAACTCCTGGCCTCAGGTGATCCATCTGCCTTGGCCTCCCAAAGTGCTGGGATTACAGGTGTGAGCCACTGTGCCTGGCCAATGTTTTTAACTTTAAACCAAAAACATAGTCAGTACACTTTTGAGGACTCAGTAGTGTTCCTTCCAATAAACATTTATTCATTTCAATTTTTTATCACATCCATGGTAGATTTATTATAAATTATTGTGATTCTTTGGAAAAGTATTTATAGAAGTGTGGAAAATAATAAAGAGGCCAAAGTTTACATGGTTAACATATTAGGTAGTTCAATTTTGAATAGACAAAACAATCTTGGGCCTACAGTTCCAGGATAAGAACACTGATAAACTATATCAGAGCTCTGCCACGATGAACAAAGCACCGTGCTTTTGGTACTTTGATCTTCAGTATATTCCCTGCCATATTAACCCATTATGTAGAATGTCCGTATATATTATCTCCTTTAACTCAATCCGGAACAGGGCAAAGATCATTACCCTTGTTTTATTGAGGGAAAAATGGGCACTTTGATATACAAAATGACAGAGCCTGTGTGCACAGAGGTGGAGCCAGCACTTACCGCCACAGCATTCATCCCGCAAGCTTGTTCTTCCTCACTGTCCATGGACTCATCTGGGATCTTAACCCTTTGGCTTCCAAGAAATCATTTAGCAAGACCCATAAACAAATGCTAATGGACTCATGGTAGTCTAGAGGATCATTCCCAGGTGTTATGTATTTTACCTGATCTACCCTACTAGTGGCTTTTATAGTGGATGTTTCACCAAAGCATGAAAGATAGTTTTGTGCTAGCAAGATAATAAAACTGAGCTGTGAAGCAAGAAAGGAGAAATCCATAAAAATTCTAGTGTCCATAAAATTTTATTAGATAGCATAAGAACTCTGGGAATTATTTTTGAAAGATCCTTGTGATTGACCTAACTCTTAATTTTGTGACTGGAGCTGGCCTTGCTTTGGAGCTAGCCACAGGTTTCCATATCTCCTGCCTCCTCAGTGCTGAGTAACTGAGTGCATTCACTCCCACAGAACTGGACTTTGGAAGGTCTGTTTTTGGCTTTGCCTCCTCTGCAGGTGGGGTGCAACCAAGTCAAGATGCTTCCTCTGGAATAGAGTTAATTCTGGATATCTTAGGAACATATCTGGATTCCAATCTGTGGAATGTCCAAGATTTTTCTTTTTTTTCTTCCTTTTACCATTATCTTCTTATTAAAATTTCTGTGGTGGCATATGCTTGTAATCCTAGCAGTTGGGGATGCTAATGTGGGAGGATTGCTTGGGACGATGAGTTCGAGGATACAGTGAGCCATGATTGTGCCACTGCACTCCAGCCCAGGCAACAGAGCGAGACCCTATCTCAAACAAACAAACAAAAAATTTTCATCAGGTAATTAGCAGTTGGAAAGAGAAGTTAGAAGACGGGGGAACTAGCAATATAAAACAGTATATGGTCCCGATATCTAGGGCTGGGTGTCCGGATGAAGAGTGCTCAGAGAAGCTATTATGGAAAAGTCAGTAATGCAACTGAGCCTTAGTGAATGGATAGGGTTAGGATAGCCTGAGAGGAGAGGAGAAGATGCCACGTCCAATTGTTTTTCTTTCACTTTTATTTTTATTTTTCTTTTTGAGAGAGAGTCTCACTCTGTTGGCCAGGCTGGCGTGCAGTGGCACGACCTCAGCTCACTGCAACCTGTTTCCCAGGCTCAAGCAATTCTGCCTCAGCCTCTGGAGCAGCTGGGATTATGGGCGTGTGCCACCACGCCTGGCTAATTTTTGCAGTTTTAGTAGAGACAGGTTTTACCATATTGGCCAGGCTGGTCTTGAACTCCTGAACTCAGGTGATCTGCCCACTTCAGCCTCCCAAAGTGCTGGGATTACAGGCGTGAGCACCGCGCCTGGCTTCTTTCTTTTTTTAAGAGACAGGGTCTCATGCTGCCACCCAAGCTTGTGTGTTCAGTGGTGTGGTCATGGCTTACTGTAACCTCCAACTGCTGGGCTCAAGTGATCCTGTCTCAGCCCCCCAAGTAGCTGGAACTACAGGCACACATCACCACAACTGGCTGATTTTTAATTTTTTTTTTTTTTTTTTTTCCTAGAGATGGGGTCTTGCCATGTTGCCCGGGCTGGTCTTGAACTCCTGGGCTCAAGTGATCCTCTCACTTCAGCCTTCTGAGAAGCTGGGATTACAGGTGTGAACCACTGCACTTGGCCAATTCTTTTTGTTGTTTTTGTTTCAGAGAAAATCATATGAATTCTCTTTGAGGTTACACTCTTTTGGACTATGTCTTGGGCAGAACTTTTTCTTTTTTCCTATTTGTTGTGGTATGTTAAAGCAGTGTTTCACTGAAAGCTTTAAGACACCTAGCATCTGAGCATTCTAAATCAGAAAGTCAAATAATCTTGGCTTTCCCATCTGATGGCTGGCCCCTTGGAAGAAGTCATTTAACTTGTCTGGATCTGTTTTCTCATCTGAAAAAATAGGGTTGATATTACCTTCTTCCCAGGCTTATAGAAATTGAGAAATTTGCCTACGTTGAGAAGAACATGGGCCTTCCACTTAGTAAAGAGCTCAGTCAAGAACAATATTCTCTTCCCTCTTCACAGGCCATAAATGATAGATTCGTTTTATAAGTAGGCGACAGCCAGCACGACTCCTGGCAGCATGCATTAAGAATGTGGTAACTCCGCTCAAATGCTTGGCTCTGGAATTTGGGTCAGGCTTCCTGGAAACTCAAGCCTGACCTTTCGCTGGTGGCCACCTGGAGACCCCTCATACTTGTCTGGGAAATGGATAGTGGCACCACAGTTCACATTTCCCAGTACATTGCCATCCACAACCCTCTAGATCCCTTAAACACATGCTAGCTGTCAAGAGAAGTAAAGGACAACAGAATTTAGGACTGAAAAGTGCTGAGTCCAGGCATATATGTTAACAAGTGAGGACATTTGTTAGCCAAGGACAAGTGCATATTGCTAGGTAATCAGAAGTTTTCCACTGAGCTGGTCCAGCTCAGAGCTATAGTAATTTTTCTTATGTATATTTTAATGAATGACTTTCAAAAAGCCCACAGCAGTGCAATCAGATGAGGGATACTTGCTGGTTAAGCCCACTGTCTACCAGGAGAGAGGGAGAGATGGCTTTCTATAATTAAGGCCACTAAGGGGGAGAACCCGGATCTGATTTTGGAGCTTGTTCTAAGTCTAGAAAGCAAAGAAAGGCCCTCTAGCAAGCAAAATAACATCTCTTTAAAAGCTAAATGTAATTTCAGAGTGCATCAGGTACACACCTATAAGTCCTGTGTCCCTATGCTCCAGGGTTTCTGTTGAAAGAATAACAAAAACAAGTGACAAGTAATTCTAGTCAGAGAAACAGAACCAAGGCAAAAAAAAAAAAAAAAAAAAAGAAAAGAAAAGAGAAAACCCCAAAAAACACACCAAAAAACAAAAAACAAAAAAACGCCAAAAAAACCCCACAAAAACCTCCTAAACAAACAAAGAAACCCTCCCCTTGGCCAGGCAGTGGCTCACGCCTGTAATCCCAGCACTTTGAGAGGTCCAGGTGGACGAATCATGAGGTCAAGAGATCGAGACCATCCCGGCCAACATGGTGAAACTTTGTCTCTACCAAAAATACAAAAATTAGCTGGGCATGTGGCGCGCGCCTGTAGTCCCAGCTACTTGGGAGGCTGAGGTGGGAGAATCGCTTGAATCTGGGAGGCGGAGGTTGCAGTGAGCCGAGATCACACCACTGCACCCCAGCCTGGAGACAGAGCAAGAGTCCATCTCAAAAAACAAAAAAACAAGGAAAAAAACCCCTCCCTTAAACATCTACTCCTAACACTGGAAGGCGGGAACTTCTGTGAATTTGCTTCAACTACGTAACTAGGCTCTTAATGCACAGCAGGGCCGCCATCTTGCAAGTCTGCAAGGGCTTCCGTTCTCTGCTTCTTGCTCTAACATTCAGTGACTCAGCAGAGAGGGGGGCTCATGCTGAAGAAGGTGTTTATTCTCTGAGTGATGAGGTTAGCATTGGTGTTGGGGACAGGGAAGAGAAGGTCTTAGAGGTGAGAAAATGATGTTATGGTTACTATCTTCTTTCCCTCTTTTCTTCGCCTTGTCATTAAATGGTGCAGAAAACGGGTCAGCTTTTGGAAGTGTTTGAAAATAGCCTTTTAATGTTTTAGGCAGCTGACTAAACTCTTGTTCAGAGCGGACTTTGGACCAGAAAATGGAATCATCACCTGGGGAAAAGGGAAATTAAAGGCTGTTTTAATTATGTGAAGAAAAACATCGATACAGTACTTTGCTGTTACTTAATGATGATGCTATTTGCAGACTCCCTTTTGATGAAGAAATCAGCCTTCTTAGGAAGGAAGAGGCTTTTTTTTTTTTGAGATGGAGTCTCAATCTTGAAGTCCAGGCTGGAGTGCAGTGGTGCCATCTCAGCTCACTGCGACCTCCACCTCCTGAGTTCAAGTGATCCTCCCAGCTCAGCCTCCCAAGTAGCTGGGATTACAGACACCCACCACCATGCCTGGCTAATTTTTGTATTTTTAGTAGAGATGGGATTTTGCCATGTTGGCCAGGTGGGTCTTGAGTTCCTGGCCTCAAGTGATCTGCCTGCGTTGACCTCCCAAAGTGCTGGGATTATAGGCATGAGCCACTGTATCCGGCCAGAAGATGAATCTTAAGGCACCTCGGAAAAGGATACCCTAATTAGAATGGAGGATTTGAAAGACGGTAGAGTAAAAGATTTTCTATAGGGAGTGTTTTTTTTGCCCACCCCAACGCCACAGGGTAAATTTTATCTGCTCCTGAGGTTGATTATATTTCTGAAAGAAGTGATTAGTTGATGAGATGAATCCTGTATCCCCTCCACCACTCTCGACCATATCCAAGTCTGGACTTCCCTTTTGTTTGGTTTTGTTTTCAGTGTAAATAAGATGAGTGTCAAGTATCATTGTATAATATAAGCCAAATCTTAATTTAAGTGTCTTTTTGTTGATCAGCCTTTTCAATGGAAAAGTTAATTCTTTAAAAATAACTGAAAGAAAATATTTCAGGGTTTTCAGATAGTCTGTGCTAACTGAACTTATACTGATATATCCACAAATAGTCAACTTAGCTGAAATTTGGCATATATGTTAAAAGTAAGAATGAATTAAAAGCATGTTGTGACACTGCTGGTAATGTAGATATACTTAGTACAGCAAAATCAGGGGACTAAATCATTATTGCAATGCTTTTTAACCTGGGGCCTGTGGATGGTCCTTAGAAGTTCTAATGAACGCCTTGGTATTGAAGGCAAGATTTTGGGTGTCTGTGCTTTTGTCACTGGAGAGGATTGGTAGCTTTCATCAGATTCTCAACAAAAGGATCCGTGTCTCACCAAAAAGTTAAGAACCACAGACATTTGAACATACTCTGTACATTGGACTAAAAAAAAAAATTGATCAAAAGTAACTTACCCTGGCATCCATATCTTCTCTTTCCACTCTGAAAGGCTTAGAATATTAGATATTATAAGATATACAACTTAACTTTCTATTTAGAATTTTAAATTCCAATGCAATGGCTATAAAAATTATTTCACGAATAAAGAAAGTCTATAAAAAAGAGACACACTGGGGCCTGGCGCAGTGGCTCATGCCTGTAATCCCAACACTTTGGGAGGCCGATGCAGGTCGACCACTTGAGGTCAGGTGTTTGAGACCATCCTGGCCAACATGGTGAAACCCTGTCTTTACTAAAAATGCAAAAATTAACTGGAATGGTGGCACACACCTGTAGTCCCAGCTACTCGGGAGTCTGAGGCAGGAGAATTGCTTGAACCCAGGAGGCAGAGGTTGCAGTGAGCTGGGATCACGCCACTGCACTCCAGCCTAGGCGACAGAGCGAGACTCCATCTTAAAAAAAAAAAAAAAAAGACATATTGCCTTTGACTATGGGATGGTCTTAATGCAGATGAACATTTTCCTCAGACCTGGTGGACTATGTGGAGGAAGAGGGCGTGTTGTTTGCCCCAGTAGTGCTGTGGGCAAAAAATGCCACCTGGACGCCACTGGGAGGCGCTGTGGTACAGGAAGTGACAGGAACCCAGCATCTACCATTGCCTCAGCTTCCAACTCCTGGGAGACCTTGGACAGGTCACTTAATGTCACTCTGGGTCAATTTTGCTATCTGCAAAATAAATAATTCTTTTCTCAATGTGTTTCGATGAGACTAAGATGTGATAAATGGCAAAGCACTTTTTTTTTTTTTTGAGACGGAATTTCGCTCTGTCGCCCAGGCTGGAGTGCAGTGGCGTGGTCTTGGCTCACTGCAACCTCTGCGTCCCGGGTTCAAGTGATTCTCCTGCCTCAGTCTCCCGAGTAGCTGGGATTACAGGTGCGCACCACCATGCTGGCTAATTTTTGTATTTTTAGTAGAGACGGGATGTCACCATGTTGGTCAGGCTGGTTTCAAACTCCTGACCTCAGGTAATCTGCCTGCCTCAGCCTCCCAAAGTGCTAGGATTACAGGCGTGAGCCACCTGCACGGCCTGGCAAAGCAGTTTTTAAAACGTGCACCATGGTCATTAAAATAAATATGTAGATAAAGATTGCCAAGATATATTAAGACTAAGGTGCAGAGTAGTAATTTATAGCATGATGGAGTTTGTGTATGAATTTTTACTCAAACATATAGGTGATATATGCATTTTTTTTCTAGAAAAATAAGAGCTGTGGTTATCTTTACGGAATAGACTGGGGGGGGGAGGGAGGCTTTACTCTTCATTTTATTATTTCTATTAAAAATATTAACAGGGGGCCAGTGCTGTGGTTTCTGCCTGTAGTCCCAGCTACTTGGGAGGCTGAGGTGGGAGGAGCCCAGGAGTTTGAGGCTGCAGTGAGCTGTGATGGTGACACTGCACTCCAACCTGGGCAACACAGTAAGATCATGTCTTGAAAAAATATTTAAGCTGGGTGTGGTGGCTCACGCCTGTAATCTCAGCACTTTGGGAGGCTGAGACAGGCAGATCTCCTGAGTCCAGGAGTTGGAGACCAGTCTGGCCAACATGGTGAAACCCTGTCTCTATGAAAAAAGAAAAATTAGCAGGGCATGGTGGTGTGAACCTGTAATTCCAGCTACTCAGGAGGCTGAGGCACGAGAATTGCTTGAGCCTGGGAGGTGGAGGTTGCAGTGAGCCAAGAGTGTGTCACTGCACTCCAGCCTGGGCGACAGAGTGAGACCCTACCACAAACACACACAAAAAATTAAAAAAAAAAAAGAAATGTATATAAATATATACTATATAAAAATATAAATATAAAAACATATATATTTATGTAACGTAAAATATACATTGAAATATATATTAATATATATTGTTTATATATTTATATATTTGTATAGCGGGATTATGGGCTGTTTTGTTTTCTCTGTTATTTCCTCTTGAAAAACTAAAAATAATTTAAAAAATTGAAAGACTCTTGGGAAGAGGGTGCTGTGTAGTTGTTAGGGAGGACTGTTATTTATTTATTTATTTTTGGAGACGGAGTCTTGCTCTGTCGCCCAGGCTGGAGTGCAGTGGCCGGATCTCAACTCACTGCAAGCTCTGCCTCCCGGGTTTACGCCATTCTCCTGCCTCAGCCTCCCGAGTAGCTGGGACTACAGGCGCCCGCCGCCTCGCCCGGCTAGTTTTTTGTATTTTTTAGTAGAGACGGGGTTTCACCGTGTTAGCCAGGATGGTCTCGATCTCCTGACCTCGTGATCCGCCCGTCTCGGCCTCCCAAAGTGCTGGGATTGCAGGCTTGAGCCACCACACCCGGCCAGGGGGGACTGTTATTAATGAAGAATAATCGTAGCTGATTTAAGGCCTGATCATAGGATAGTGTTTACAGGAAGATGCTGCCCAAGGATGAGGAAGCATCCCGGATTCATTCTCTGGTCCCTTAAATAGAGCAAACCAAGTGACGGTTTTCCTCTCCTAAGAAATCTGTGTACCTGGCATGCCATCCTGTGAAACCGTGCTGCTGGATTTATTTGCAGGTAACTGCTTCATGCTGGCACCGTTGGAGAGCATTGCCCCAGCAACTGCCCCCCTCCCAGTTTTCTCCCCTTTCCACTGGACCATTCTCTCCTCACATGCAGGCCTTCCCTAACTCTTGCCTTTCTCATTTGCATTTTCAGAAAACCCTCTCTTGACCCTAACTTCTTTGTCTCGTTGCTTTCTTTCATTCACTGGGTTCTCTAAAGAGGATTCTGTACTGTACTGTCTCTCTCCAGGTCCTCTCCTCCCATTCTCTCTGTCAGCTTTGTTTTTTTATTGAGACAGAATCTCGTTCTGTCACCCAGGCTGGAGTGATTGGTGCAATCTCAGCTCACTGCAACCTCCAGCTCCTGGGTTCAAGTGATTCTCCTGCCTCAGCCTCCCGAGTAGCTGGGATCGCAGGTGCGTGCCACCACACCTGGCTAATTTTTTTGTATTTTTAGTAGAGATGGGGTATTGCCACATTGGCCAGGTTGGTCTTGAACTCCTGGCCTCAAGTGATCCACCCACCTCAGCCTCCCAAGTGCTGGGATTACAGGCAAGGGACACTGCGCCTCGCCCTTCCTGCTGTCTTAATGCCCCAGGGCTGGGGCATCTCTGCTCCTCTTCACACTCACTCTCCAGGGGCCCTCTTCCAGTCTCAGGGGCTTAAACTCCATACACATATATGGCCTCAACTCCTAAATTTGGACCTTTTTTTCTGAATTCCAGAGCTATCTATTCATCTCCTCTTGGATGTCTAATATGCAATAAAAAATCAACACGACCAAAGCTGGACTCCTGAGTCACCACACCTTCCTGTCCTTCAACTTGCTCATCCCATAGGCTTCCCTCTATTGCTCAGACTAAACGTTTTGTAGTCATGCTTTACTTCTCAGTTTTTCCCACCCCCTATGTTGCATATATCAGCAAATCCTGTTGGCTCTCCCTTCAAAATATATCCAGAATCTGACCCCTTCCCGTTGTCACAGCTACCCCCTTGTCTAAGCCCCTTTAGCTCTTGTTTGGGTAATTGCAATAAACTGCTCATTGGTATCCATGTTACCATCCCGTAACAGAGTATTCTGAGCAGCTCAAGAGATCACTTTGTTTATTTTTGTTTTTTGATTTGTAGTCATTCCATTTAACTTTAATTTAATTTTTATTTTTTTTAGATATGAGGTCTCACTTGTTGCCCAGGCGGGGCTGGAACTGCTGGCCTCAAGTGATCTTCCTGCCTTGGCCTCCCAAAGTGCTGGGATTACAGGCGTGAGCCACTGTGTAATTTTTATTTTAGATTTGAGGGTACATATGCAGGTTTCTTTTCTTTTCTTTTCTTTTTTTTTTTTTTTTGAGATAGAGTCTTGCTCTGTCGCCCAGGCTGGAGTACAGTCGCACGATCTCAGCTCACTGCAAGCTCTGCCTCCCAGGTTCACACCATCCTCCTGCCTTAGCCTCCCGAGTAGCTGGGACTACAGGCACCTGCCACCATGCACGGCTAATTTTTTTGTATTTTTAGTAGAGACGGAGTTTCACTGGCTTAGCCAGGATGGTGTCAATCTCTGGATGTCGTGATCCACCTGCCTTGGCCTCCCAAAGTGCTGAGATTACAGGCTTGAGCCACCGCACCCGGCCCATACGCAGGTTTCTTACAAGCGTGTATTATGTGATGCTGAGGTTTGGGCTTCTACTGATCCTGTCACCCATATATTTTCAGCCGTTGTCCCCCTCTCTCCCTCCCTCCCCCCTTTTGAAGTCCCCAGTGTCTATGGTTCTTGTCTTTATGTCTGCATGTACCAGGGCTTAGCTCCCACTTATATGTGAGAACATGTAATATTTGGTTTTGTGTTTCTGGGTTGGTTTGCATAGAAAAATGGTCTCCAGCTGCATCCACATTGATGGAAAGGACATGCTTTTATTCTTTTTAATGGCTGCATAGTAGTCTATAGAGTATATGCACCACATTTTCTTTATCCAATCCATTGTTGATAGGCACCTGGGTTGATTCCATGTTTTTGCTAAAGTGAATAGCATGGCAGTGAACATACAAGTGCATGTCTTTTAAAAAATATTCCCCAGAACTAAGCAGAACATGTGTCTTTGTGGTAGAACAATCTATTTTCCTTTGGATATATATCCAGTAATGGGATTGCAAGGTCAAATGGTAGTTCTGTTGTTAGTTCTTTGAGAAATCTCCAAACTGCTTTCCACAGGGGCTGAATTAATTTACATTCCCACTAACCGTGTGTGAGCACTCCCTTCAAAGAGATCATTTTGAAACATAAGTCAGATCATGTCTCTCTTCTGCTTGAAATCCTTCAATGGATCCCCTTGTTGCTGAGAATAAAAGCCCAAGTCCTAAAGCGCTACATGATGTACCCTCCTCTCACTCTGTCACACTCACCTCCTCTGCTCTCTGCCTTGATGTCACGGATTCAGCCACGCTGGACTCCTTGCTATTCCTTATAGATGACACACATGTTCTCAGCCCAAGACCATTGCACTTACTGTTCTTTCTGCCTAGAATGTTCTTCCTCCAGGTCTCACCTCTCGTCTTCCAGTTTTGTGTTTATATGCCACCTAATCCATGAAGCCTACTCTGACAACCCCATTTACAATAGCAATGCACACCTGACTTCTTCCACCCACATTCCCTATGCCACTTTCTCTGTTTTACCTTTTCCTAAAGTGCTTACCATCTAACACATGCATACCTAGATATATACATGCACATATGCATACATGTATGCACACATGTATACACACATGTATGTATAGCTACTTGCTTGTCTGTTGTCTGTCTTTCCCATGAGAGTATCAGCTTCATTAATATGGGAGCTTTATTTTGTTCCCTGCTGTATTCCTGGTGCCTAGAATAGTGGCACATTATAGGCTGTCAATATATATTCACTGAATGAGTGAATGAACTGTCTAAATTTTCCCCACCCCCAAGGCAAGTGGCAGGAGCAGAAATTTTAAAGCATTATTTTGGTTGCCTTCTGCTTGATGTGAGCTGGCCAGCTGGTTACCCTGTGAAATGGGAGGAGCCTTCTTATTCCTTTCCAAAACTGAGGCTGGTCAGGGACCACATAGTTCCTCCAAGTTATGGGCTCACAGGGATTCTCATGGGACATTTAGTCAGCACATCTTCCCCTTTGATCTCCCACAGCATACTTGGGGAACCAACATTTATGTCTATCTGTGAGCCTGGCCCACAGCCTGCTTTGCCTTCAGATGTATCAATGTTTGGCTTTTGGGTAGAGATGCCAAACAAGGAAAAGAAGATTGTTATTGGGGCTAGGAATTACTTCCAAAAGCCAAATGTGAGAGAAGTGCTACCACAAAGGTTAGCACACACAAATAGCCCGAAAACTGGCTGGAACAATTCTGCTTGCTACAAATAGAGATGAAAAGACATTTCTAAATGTAGTCCCAAACAACCATACTGCCAGAATTGGAAGGGCATTCCTTTCCCTCCCTCCTTTTCCCCTCCCTTCCTTCCTTTCTTCCTCCCTCAAAGAGGACACGAAGGGCCAGTGAAATGAGACAAATCTCCAGGGTCACACAGTTAGTGGCAGAGTCAGACCCAAAACTCAGGTTTCCTAATTCTTACTCTTTACAATATACTATTGTGGTGCCTTCCCAGTAAGCAAGGGAATAGTAAGAAAAAATTTCAATTAAATATACTAGAGAAGTTAATTGCTTAGTTCTCAAAAAGCTCAGTGCTGGTGAACAACTAGCCAGAGTGTCACCCAAGAGATGGAAAAATGGACATTTCCAGCTGGGCGCAGTGGCTCATACCTGTAATCCCAGCACTTTGGGAGGCTGAGGTGGGTGGATCGCTTGAGCTCAGGAGCTCAAGACCAGCTTGGGCAACATGGTGAAATCCTGTCTCTACAAAAAATACAAAAATTATCTACAAAAATTACAAAAATTAGCCGGGTATGGTGGCATATGCTTATAGTCCCAGCTACTTGGGAGGCTGAGTTGGAAGGATGACTTGAGCCTGGGAGGCGGAGGTTACAGTGAGCTGAGATCGCGCCACTGCATTCCAGCCTGGGCGACAGAGCCAGACCCTGTCTCAAAAAAAAAAAAAAGTTTTTAATGGTGTAACAATATATCTATATTTATATGTATCTTTGAAATAGATACATATATAGAATGCACATAAAATTTGGAATACTCATTCTCAGGTTACACAGATTCTCCAAAGAAGCTACTTAGACATGGTGCCTGGAAGTCCTGGAAGTCAAATCCATGATTTAACTCCAGTGACTACATTCTACACCATCATGCGATACAAGATAAGACTAAAATATATTTTTTGTATTTTCTTTATAGTTTTGTGACCTTTGTAACAAGGGAGCTTTGGCATGATAGTCATCTTAAATAAATCAAAACATGATTTAATAAAAATGCCATTTTACAAAACTGTAAAACTCTTAGCAGGAAACATAGGTGTAAATCTTCATGACATTGGAGTAGGCAACAGTTCCTTAAATATGACACCAAAGGCATAAGCAACAAAAGAAAAAATAGGTCAATTAAACTTTATCAAAATAAAAAACTGGGCATAAAAAGACTATCAAGAAAGCAGGAAACCTGGGCATGGTGGCTCATCCATGTAATACCAGCACTTTGGGATCCTGAGGTGGGAGGATCACGTGAGGCCAGGAGTTTGAAACCAATGTGGGTAACTTAGTGAGACCTCATCTCTGCAAAAAATTTTTTTTTAATTTAAAAATTAGCTGGGCATGGTGGTGTGCCTGTAGTCCCAGTTACTCAGAAGGCTGAGGTGGGAGGATCACTTGAGCCCGGGAGGTCGAGGCTGCAGTGAGTCATGATTGTACCACCACTGCACTGCAGCCTGGGGACCCTGTCTCAAAAAAAAAAAAAAAAGAAAAAAAAAAAAATAGAGAAGATAACTCACAGAATGGGAGAAAACATTTGTAAATAAAATATTTGTAAATGTTATCTCTGATCAGGATCTGGTATCAAAAATATATTTAAACAACTCATAAAAGAATAAAAAGACAATTGCATTTAAAAATGGGCAAAGAATGTGAACAGACATTTCTCCAAAGCAGATATACAAATGACCAATAAGAGCATGAAAGGATGCTCAACATCATTAGTCATTAGGGAAATAAATCAAAACCACAGTGAGATACCACTTCACACCCACTGGGATGGCTATAATTAAAAAAAAAAAAAGAAACACCAGAAAATAAGTGTTAGCAAGGATGTCGAGAAATTAGAACACTCATAACATTGCTGGTGGGAAGACAAAATCCTCAGCCACTTTAGGAAACAGTCTGGCAGTTCCTTAAAAGGTTAAAGTTACCTTATAACCCAGAAATTCCATTCCTGAATAAATACTCAAGACAAATGAAAAAATACATTCATACAAGAACTTGTGCATGAATGCTCATAGCAGCATTGCTCATAACAGCATTACTCATGAATGCTCATAACAGCATTACTCACAATAGTCAAAAGAAGGAAACAGCCCAAATGGCCACCAGCCAATGAATGGATAAACAAAATGTGGCACACAGTGGAATATTATTTAGCCATAAAAAGAAACGAAGTACTGATGCATGCTAGAACATGAATGAACCTTGAAAACATTATGCTAAGCTAGAGAAGCCAGACAGAAAGGGCCACATACTATATGATTACATTTATAGGAAATATCCAGAATAGGCAAATCCAGAGACACAAAGTAGATTAGTGATTGCCGGGAAATGGATGGAGGGAGGAATTGGGAGCAAGTGCTAACAGGTATAGGGTTTATTCTTGGTGTGATGGAAATGTTCTGCAGTTAGACAGTGGTGATGGTTGCATAACTCCATGAATTTGCCACTGAATTATACATTTCAAAATGGTTAGAATTGTGAAAATTTTATCTCAATAAAAAATGGTATTTTACAAGCTTTAAGCGATACATATATTTGAATCATCTAATTTAAATTAAGTTTCTGTGTTCTGTTTTTTTTTTAAAGAGATAGGGTCTTGCTCTGTTGCCCAGGCTGCAGTGCAGTGGCACAATCTTAGCTTACTTCAGCCTCAAATGCCTGGACTTAAGCGATCCTCCTGCCTCAACCTCCCAAGTAGCTGAGACTACAGGCATGTGCCACCACACCTGACTAATTTTGAAAATTTTTTTGTAGTAATGGGGTCTCACTATGTTCCCTAGGCTTGTCTCGAAATCCTGGGCTCAAGTCATGCTCCTGCCTTGGCCTCCCAAAGTGCTCGGATTATAGGCACAAGCCACCACACACAGGCTTCTGAGTTCTTTATTGCAAGCAAGCTTTGTTTCTTTTTTATATTCTGTCAGGGTTTGATTTTGAGGCATCTCCAGGTTGGGGTTTGGGCATATGCTTGTTGAATTTTATGTGGTTGTTATACCTCACCTCCTGCCCAGCTAGTTCATAGTCTCACTTTCAGAAGGTAGTAACGAAATCTGGCCTTCACTAAAATCATGTCTACCGAATGGCAAAACGCTGGTGAATTTCATTAAAAAAATCAAGCTGCAAAAACTAGACTCTTAGAAGTCAAGATTGTGGTTGCCCTTGGTCGGGGGATGCAGATGACAATAATTTGTAAGGAAACATGAGGGAGGTTTCTGCAGTGCTAAGGATATTCTATTTTTGGATCTGGATGCTGGTTACAGGGGTGTGTTTGAATTGTGAAAATTCATCTTGTGGTACACTTACACAATGTGCACTGTTCTGCATGTTTGTTATACTTCAATACCAAGTTCATAATTCAGTTCAACCTCCAGATAGGTATGTATGATATCAACAAATTGGTGTAATTAACTGGGTACCAGAGTTCACTGACTTGGCCTGCTGCCTTTGAGATGACACCTGGCCATGGCCATGGATTCGAAAAGGTTTTGTTTCCATGGACAGCTGCATAGGTCAGAGCTCTGCATCAGGGCCCTGTTATCCTCACCATCTCCTAACAATGGATTTCAACAGCAAGGCCGTGTCTCAGCTGTGCCTCCTATGTATTGGGGCTGCTGGAATATAAACCCCTGGAGGAGGTGATGCTCTGAGTCAGGAGTAGCACTACCAGGCAGGCGTACCCCACTCCCTGCTCTGCCACTGGTGCCAGACCCCCAGAAACTATCACAGTGCTTGCCCTTTCCACCTGGACCCAGAGATGCCATGGTGGGTACCCATGACAAACTGACCCAACTGGCATTCTAGTGGGCTCAGGCTCACAATACTAGATCTAAAATATTCCATGCTAAATGTATTTCAGCATTAAGATATTTTTGAATTTTAGAAAGATGATACGTAGCATTTAGTATATCTTATATCATACTGGCAACATGGTCTGGGGTAGCTTTCTGTAATCAGACAGTGATGAATTTTTCCACTAAATGGAATAAAGACTACAAATAGTCTCATGTCAATTCAGTCCAAGGTGTGCTACCAAATGAGTCTGTGTCAAACTTCAAAAAGTTTTCTAGGCTGGGCGCAGTGGGTCATGCCTGTAATCCCAGCACTTTGGGAAGTGGAGGTGGGAGGATCACTTGAGTTCAGGAGTTCAAGACCAGCCTGGGCAACATGGTGAAACCCCATCTCTACAAAAAAAAAAAAAAAATCAACCAGATGTGTTGGCATGTTCTCATAGTCCTAGCTACTCGGTAGGCTGAGGTGGGAGGATCACCTGAGCCCAGGAGGTCAAGTCTCCAGTGAGCTGTGATTGTACCACTGCGCCCCAGCCTGAGTAACAGGGCAAAAATGTGCTTTAAAAAAACACACCAAAAAACGTTTTTTTTGGTATTCAGTTTGGGGATTTTGGAATTGCTCATGAGGGAGAACATGAGTCTGTCTCAGTCAGTTTCACCACTAAATAAATGAGTTTTAGTTCTTTCTCGACAGAGGTTCATGGGCAGAGGTGCTGAGTGGCACCTCTGGGGAAAGGTTTACTATGGGGAGGAATTTCACAATTAACTCAGGCTCCAGCTGTGCCTCTAGGTCGGTTAATGTAGGTGGATGAGTGGCAAGATGATAACCTTGAAGGGACAGAGATGCCTGGGTAGCGCAATCCTTTTTTGGATTCTACTCTCCTCTGTAGCACCTGCTATGCTGTCAATGCTTGTTAACATTTCATTGATTTCTGTAGCACATTAGGGCCTTCCTGGAGTATTCAACCATAGCCAAGTTTATAATGTAAAATTTCTGGAGACTAATATTTATCTAAATTAAGTTAATTATAGGGATGATAAAGCTCACTTAGACATGTGTTTTGAAGAGATTAGAGTTGAATTTCCTAAACAAGAAGCAAGGGAAACCTTTCCTAGAAAATCGATTTGCCATCCTTCATGCTGATCATTTATGGGACATAAGTTCACTGTGGGAATGGCTTCTAAATGCCTCTGTTCAGAACCCTCTATTGGAGTGAGAGGAGAATAAAGAGACAGTTCTCACTTCACACTGGGAGAGTGTTCTCCTGCAGTCCCAAACGTAAATCTTGGTGTAAACTCTTTAAAAGGAGCAGTAAAGAAGGTGATGGTAAGAGCTCATATATGTGTGTCTAGGGATGAAAGATGGTAGCCAAAGGGAGGGAGTAGTTTGTAAGCTGATTCCAGTTGTAGCTGATAATTACATTTTACTGTGTTGTCATTTTTTTTTTTTTTTTTTGGTTTTTGAGACAGAGTCTCGCTCTGTCGCCCAGGCTGGAGTGCAGTGGCACGATCTCAGCTCACTGCAACTTCTGCCTCCCGGGTTCAAGCTATTCTCCTGCTTCAGCCTGCTGAGTAGCTGGGAGTACAGGCACCCGCCACCACACCTGACTAATTTTTGTATTTTTAGTGGGGATGGAGTTTCACCATGTTGGCCATGCTGGTCTTGAAATCCTGACCTCAAGTGATCTGCCTGCCTCAGCCTCCCAAAGTGCTGGGATTACGGGCATGAGCCACCGCGCTCAGCCTGTGTTGTCATTTTTATGGGTTGTGACAACCTCAGAAACCTTCCTGCCTTCCCCTTGTCACCACCATCATCTTTTTCCTATCATTAAATTTCATTTTGATTAGTTTAATAGATGTTTACTGCATGATTTTCATTGAAGATGCTACAAAAATGGTAGGTGTTGGAGAAATGAAACTAAGACCTGGTCTTTGCTCTTTGTATCAGTCCGTTCTTGCACTACTATAAGGAAATACCTGAGACTGCGTAATTTGTAAAGAAAAGAGGCTCATCGTTCTGCAGGCTGTATAGGAAGCATGATGCTTGGCTTTTGGGGAGCTCTCAGGAAACTTACAATCATGGTAGAAGGCAAAGGGGAAGTCAACACTTAACATGACTAGAACAGAGAAAGAGAAAGCAGGAAGGGGAGGTGCTGCACACTTTTAAATGACCAGATCTCATGGGAACTACTACCACGAGAACAGCACCAAGAGGAAAATCCACCTGATCCAATCACCTCCAACACTGGGAATTAAAACTGACATGAGATTTGGGCAGGGACACTCATCCAAACCATTTCCTCTCTAAAGTTTATAGTCTGGTGAGGTAGACAAATAAATTAATAGTTATGTATGTACAGTAAGATACGTTTCTAAGTCTTGATATAGAAGTATTCATAAAGTGTTATGGGAGCACAGAGGGGATATCCAAATCAGCCCGAGTTAGAGGTAGGGAGAGCTTCTAATGAAAAATAATTTCTTTTTTTTTTTGAGATGGAGCCTCGCTCTGTTGCCCAGACTGGAGGGCAGTGGTGTGATTTTGGCTCACTGCAACCTCTGCTTCCTGGGTTCAAGCACTTCTCCTGCCTCAACATCCTGAGTAACTGGGATTATAGGCACCTGCCACTATGCCCATTTGATTTTTGTATTTTTACTAGACACGGGGTTTTGCCATGTTGGCTAGGCTGGTCTTGAACTCCTGACCTCAGGTGATCCGCTGCCTTGGCCTCCCAAATTGCTGGGATTACAGTTGTGAGTCACTGCACCCAGCGAAAATGATGCTTTTGAATTGACTTTTATTGCCTAACATTTAAAAAAATTTAAATAAAATGCACAGATTGTGATATAGCTCAATCAATTTTGACAATTGTATACATCCGTATTGACACCACCTCAATAGAGATATAAATCATAGTCATTTTCATCAACACAGAAAGTTCCTTTGTACTTCTTTCCAGCCAGTATCCCACCCCCAGCCACCTCCTCAGAGGCCACCAGATGAACTGCCTTTGGCCTGGGCATTTACAATTAGGAGGAGTGGTGGAAGGGCAGGTCCATGGAGGGAACAGTGTACAAAGGCATGGATGTGTGAGAGATTGTGGCACATGTAAGGGATCTCCAGCCCTCTGATCTCATCTTTTTGGGCTGAGGGCAAGTCATCTTTGTTAAATGAATGTTTGACAGAGATGAGGCTAAGTGCCAGGTCACCAAGGGATGGGACATTCAAGCAACTTGACTTTCATCCTGTAAGACAAAGGGGGCCATGGAAGGGTTTCAGGCAGGGTAGTGGTCTTCATGGTACACTAAGACTTTGATTTAATTAATTAATTATTTTAGAGACAGCGTCTTGCTCTGTCACCCAGTCTGGAGTGCAGTGGTGCAATCATAGCTCACTAAAGTCTTGAACTCCTAAGGCTCAAGTGATTCTCCCACCTTAGCCTCCCAAGTAGCTCAGACTACAGGTGTGCACCATCATGCTCAGCTTAAATGACCTTTTAAGCAGAGAAAACTTAAATGTCTCACTTGTTCTGTGAACTATATACAGTTATCACAAAGGTGCTTAAATTGTGATAAATTTTTTTTTTTTCTGGTTAAGCTGTGACTCCAGACAGGATCTACAGAGTTTTACAATCTCGTCTCCGGGTTCTATGGATAATTACTTTAGCTTTCTGTGTTAGTCTCTTAAAGAACTGTGAACTTGCATTTTAAAGTTCAAATGGTTAAAACATTTTGAGGGCAAAGTTCTGTTTTATTGGTAGGAAACTGTTAAATTCATTCTTCTGTAAAAGAGAGTAATCAGTCCTTTTATGTGAGGAGGGACAAATATCTAATTAAAAAAATTCTGCTTGACATCAAACAATTGATCACATATTTCAATGAAGACAAAGTTTTATGCTCAGTGATAGTGTTGGATGGTGTCTGCATTTAAAATGCTCTTTCATATTAATTCAATATGTCATTGATGTCTGTCTTTGATTTACACAAAGGAGTCAGAGATGTTTCTTTTCTGTAGGGAGAATCTCAAAGGCAGAAGCCGAACTGACACTACAGAAGAAACGAAATAAGACTCATTACGACTTTTTGAGAGAGTGTTTGGTGCAGTGTCTTCTGACTAAATTGATAGTTCATTTGCTTTTGAGACATAAAAGGGAAAGCAGTTACCTGAAAGAAACTTCCAGTCTCTGCAGCAAGGTGGCCTACCTTTGGAAGTTCGTAGTCTAATGTTGACTGGTTAGTTTTGGGAATTGCTTCTGCCACCTTTCAACAAAGGAAACATTCGAATGCAAATTTATGTTTAAAATTACATTGTTTTTCATACTTTGAAAAGTGAACTTGGAGGAGTAACACTGGGTCTCAGTATTTTTATGCAAAAATTAAGGGAGTATAGACAATGAAAGCAACCCAGAAAGACACATTGCAAAAGAAAGTTAAATACAGTGACATACTATCTGAAAAGAACTAAAAGACGTTAAGAAACTGGTAAAAGACATGAAAGAGCATTATTCATCAGAATTCGAAAAACTTACAAATAGGGCGACAGAATTCAAGAAATAAGTAGAAATGAAAAGAAAAAAAATCATTTTAAAAACGACAACCAAACCAGAAGAAACTCTAGAGCAAATAGACATAAGAGAAGGCAAAAAGAAGTATAAGTTCAAAGAAATGACAAAAAACATTGAAGAAGAGTGACAAATACAGATCAGAAAGATCTGGAATATGGATAGAGTCCCTGAAGCGAAAGAAGACCAAAGAAAGGGAACAGAATGAGTACTAGAACTGAAAGTCAAGAAAACTTGCCTGGCCAGGGCAATGGCTCACACCTGTAATCCCAGCACTTTGGGAGGCTGAGGCACGAGGCGAGTGCATCACTTGAGGCCAGGAGTTTGAGACCAGCTTGGGCAACATAGTGAGACCCTGTCTCTACAAAAAATTTAAACATTAAAAAAAAATTACCTGGGTGTTGTGGTGTATGCCTGTAGTCCCAGCTACTCAGGAGGCTGAGGTGGGAGGATGGCTTGAGCCTGGGAGGTCGAGGCTGCAGTGAGCTGAGATTGCACCACTGCATTCCAGCCTGAGTAACAGAGCCAGACCCTGTCTCAAAAAGAAAAAAAAAAAAAAAAAAAAGAAAGAAAAATAAAAAATACTTTCCTGATATATTTCCTGAAGTATTTTGAAATACAGATTGAAAAAGTACACCATGTACCTAAACATATTGACCCAGTGCTATTCTAAAAAGTATTTTAGGACATATTCTAGAAAAATTATTGGACTTCAAAGGAAAATAAACATTTCTCTTTTTTAGCAATATATTTGGCTTTCAAAAAATTTCTGTAAGCATTTAGACACAAATGGCATGTGACTTATGAAGAAAAGAAAATTAGATTATTATCAGACTTTTTGACAGAATAGATTTATGCCAAAATAAAATGGGATAACATACTTAAGATACCCAAGGATATCAAGTGTGAGGGAAAGACCTTCTATCCAGTAAGCTTGACACAAACTGTGATCAACATACAAGAACTACGGACCTCTTGTTCTCACGGGCTTTTATTAAAGCATCTACTCGAGATCAAGTCCACCAAAACAATTGGAGAAACATTGACACAAGAAGTGATGAGCATGAAATACATGGTTGCTTATAGAACTAAGATTAAATGAGAGTTTAAAGAGGAAATTATTGTATATAAAGGTTTTATAGACTGTCCAGATAGATCTAGCATGGCCATTAAAAAGGGGGAGAGAATGAAGTTAGCCTGAGAAAAATATTTTAAACCGTTTAGTCAAAATATGTGGTGGCATTATTGTTATTGTTATTCTGAAATTGCCGCATGATCCTTATAGGTTAGCACAAATGATGGGATATTCCAATCCTGTCATCCTCTGGGTCCTTGAGAACCAGGATTCTTGGTATGGAAGTGCCTAGTAACAATGGGCAAGCAGCCATAATGCCTAGATTATGGTCTTGAAATACCATGTTCCGCTAAAGCAAACCTGGGCTGCTTGGAGAAATGGCTGATTCCAAATCTGGAATAGGAAATGTACAAGACGAACAGGAATATCTTGACCTACCACACAGTAGAGAAGTTATCAAAGACTACTAGAGTTGTGGGCAGAAGGTTCTTAAAATTTTTTTGAAGAGAGAGGGTCTCACTATGTTGCCCAGGATGGTCTCAAACTCTTGGGCTCAAGTGATGTTCCCACCTTGGCCTCCCAAAGTGCTGGGCCTACTGGTGTGAGCTCTGCACCTGGCATTTCAGCGGCCATTTTGAAGAACCTCTCACAGGTTAAAAAGGAAACAATTTCTGCCTTAATAAGGATAATGTTTAAATATTTTAAAATCCATGAGTTCATAATAATCTTTATTTTATTTAAAAAATTTTTCTTATTTATTTATTTATTTATTTTTGAGATGGAGTTTTGCTCTTGTTTCTCCAACTGGAGTGCAATAGCACGACCTTGGCTCATTGCAACTTCTGCCTCCCGGGTTCAAGCGCTTCTCCTGCCTCAGCCTCCTGAGTAGCTGGGATTACAGGCATGAGCCACCATACCCAGCTAATTTTGTATTTTTAGTAGAGATGGGGTTTTGCTATGCTGGCCAGGCTGGTCTCAAACTCCTGACCTCAGGTGATCCACCCACCTTGGCCTCCCAAAGTGCTGGGATTATAGGTGTGAACCACTGCACCTGGCCTGTTTTTTATTTTTCTATTGCCCAGGCTGTAGTGCAGTGGCACCATTTTGGCTCACTGCAACCTCCGCCTCCCGGGTCCAAGTGATTCTCCTGCCTCAGCCACCCAAGTAGCTGGGATTACAGGCGTATGCCACAATGCTCGGCTAATTTTTGTATTATTAGTAGAGACTGAGTTTCACCATATTGGCCAGGCTGGTCTTGAACTCTTGGCCTCAAGTGATCTGCCTGTCTTGTCCTCCCAAAGTGCTGGGATTACAGACATAAGCCACCTTGTCTGGCCCATAATAATCTTTAAAAAGAAAATGAATTGATTGCATTCTGAAGATGACAGATAAACAATTCATCATTGTGGAAATGGTGTAAATAAAAACAGAGAACCAACGATTTACCTTGCCTTTTCTTTATGAACTGTACAACTGGGTAATCAAATAGTAGATGAGGGGAAGCATCTCTTTGTAAAATTATTCCAGCTAAAAAGTAAAAACAGTAGGATAGAATTAGAATGACACCATCCTAACTATCCCAAATGGATCAGTGAACCTAGGCATTGAGCTGACATTAAAAAAAAAAAAAAAGTGAAAAGCAGGCATGATGTACCTCTTAATGAAAGAAACACTACCACTTAATTTTGCCAGAGGAATGGAATCTAAGACTCATCAATCCTTTGGATTTAGCTGCCAATTTTCAGGAAATACAGAGGATAGAGGAACATGCTGAACTGCGCCATGCGTATGCAGTCATCGAAGCCCAGATTGCAGGAAACTCTGCTTATAATACAGCCTCTGCCCTTCAATACATACATTGTGAGAGAAAGAAAGAGACTGAGGGGGATATACCAAGTTAAAAAAAGGGAGCAAATGAAATGCACACTTAGGTGATAAAGCTATAAAGTAGCATAAGAAAAGTGATTAATGTGCTGTTGGAGGGCTGGGAAAGGCTGTGGTTAGTATGGTGTATATGGTGGAGTTTCTCAGGTGGCTGGCTAAACTCTATTTCTTGACCTGGGTAGTGATTACAAAAATGCTTACCAAGACTTTTATCATTAATATATTACTATATTTGCTTTTCTCCATATGCCATATGTGGCCATCTATCCATCCCTCCATCCACCTATTAATCCATCTTATTTCTGGATGCGTTTAAAAGTAAACGACAGATATTTGTATACCTCCCCCTCATTACTTCTGTACTCTAATACCATTAACTAGAGTTCAATATTGGGTTTTTCTTTTCTTTTTTTTCTTTTTTTTTTTTGAGACAGGGTTTTGCTTTCGCCTAGGCTGAAGTGCAGTGGAGCTATCATGGCTAACTGCAGCATCTACCTCCTGGGCTCAAGTGATCTGCCCACCTCAGCCTCCCAAGCAGCTGGGACCACTGGTGTGCACCACCATACCTGGCTAATTTTTGTATATTTTGTAGAGATGCAGTTTTGCTATGTTGCCCAGGCTAGTCTCAAACTCCTGAGCTCAAGTGATCCTCCTGTCTTGGCCTCCCAAAGTGCTAGGATTACAGGTATGAGCCACCCTGTCTGGCCTGTTGTTTTCTTTTGATGTAAAACTTACATAAAATGAAATAAACTTATTTGAAATGTATACTCACTGAGTTTTGACAATGCATACACCCACATAACTCAAACTCCTATTAAGATATACATCACCATTGATCGCCCCCAAAATTTCCTCTTTTTTTTTTTTTTTGAGATGGAATCTTACTGTGTCACCAGGCTGGAGTGTAGTGGCAGGATCTCAGTTCACTTCAACCTCCGCCTCCCGGGTTCAAACTATTCTCCTGCCTAAGCCTTCTGAGTAAGCTGGGACTACAGGCATGCACCACCACACCCAGCTAATTTTTGTATTTTTAGTAGAGACGGGGTTTCACCATGTTGGCCAGGATGGTCTTGATCTCTTGACCTCGTGATCTACCTGTCTTGGCCTCCCAAAGTGCTGGGATTACAGGTGTGGGTGGCCTTCCCTCATTTTTTAAAGTCTCTAAAATCTGAATGTATTTTTCTTCAAATTCAAACATGAAATCAATTTTCTTTCAAGTAAAATAAAAAAAATTACATGTTTTACTTCTCTTGCTCCTCTCTCTCTCTCTCCCCCTCTCTCTCTTTCTTTCTTTCTTTCTCTCTCTCCCTCTCTCTCTTACTCTCTTTCTTTCTTGACAGAGTCTAACTCTGTTGCCCAGGGTGGAGTGCAATATGGCCTGATCACAGCTCACTGCAACCTCGAATCTTGGGCTCAAGCAATCCTTCTACTTCAGCCTCCCAAACAGCTAGGACTACAGGCATGTGCCACAACACCAGCTAATTTTTTATATTTTTTGTAGAGATGAGGTCTTGCTATGTTGCCCAGGCTGGTCTCACACTCTTGGCCTCAAGTGATCCTCCTGCTTCGGCCTCCCAAAGTGCTGGGATTACAGGTGTGAGCCACCACACCTGAGCCCTGGCATTCTCAATTTTGTAGATATACTCCAGGAATCTCACTTTGGATTATTATTAGTAATAGTACTGAGAGGCAGTGTAGAATGGTGGTTAAGATTCTGGTGGCAGACTGCCCAGGTTTGAATCTCAGCTCCTTCCCTTATCAATGGTGTGACCTTGGTAATTAACTTCTCTGCCTCAGTTTTGTCCTTTGAAGGATGGAGTTAATAATAATACCTTCGTCAAAGGGTGGTTGTGAGGATTAAGTGAGGAAATATATGTAAAGCACTTAGAATAGTGTCTGGCATTTAGTGAACAATATAGATATACTCAATTTTTTATCATTATTAGATTACCATTTTATATTACATATTATTTCTTTCTTTTTTTTTTTTTTTTTTTTTGAGACGGAGTCTCGCTGTGTCCCCCGGGCTGGAATACAGTGGCGCGATCTCGGCTCACTGCGAGCTTCGCCTCCCGGGTTCACACCATTCTCCTGCCTCAGCCTCCTGAGTAGCTGGGACTACAGGCGCCCACTACCGCGCCCGACTAATTTTTTGTATTTTTAGTAGAGACGGGGTTTCACTGTGGTCTCGATCTCCTGACCTTGTGATCCGCCCGCCTCGGCCTCCCAAAGTGCTGGGATTACAGGCGTGAGCCACCGTGCCCGGCCCATATTATTTCTTTCAAAACTATTTTGACATTTGCCTTCAGATATAAAATTGTATTAGCAAAAATTATATTAACCATAATTATTTAGACTTAATTAGATTTGCATGTCGATTGGAAGCACCCAGTGACTTAACTATGGATCATCCATGTAGTCTGGAACCATGGTTCTAGCATCCTCCGGAGCCCACCTGTTTGGTGTAAGTCCCATGTGGTCATTAGGAAGCCATATCCCTTCTCTCTTCAGTTTCTTCTTCTATGAAATATAAGGGATACCACAGACTCATACAGGAGATTCCTCACACTCATCATAGGAACTACTTGGTTATAAATGAAATTATTCATACAAGAACCTGTGGAAGTCTCAAGGAAATCAATACTCTGCAAATGCCTGTGATTGTTGCTATTTATCATTCTCCTGGTGAGTCAGTCCTTTTCATCACTCAGGCATACTAACTTTAGCAGATGTGGTCAGCCTGCAGAAGATCAATTACTGGTCTCCTTATTTCTTCTTCCTTGTCATCTTCCCCAAGAATCCCCCCCAATCTCCACCACCATTTCCCAGCCATATCTTTTGTATAACATGGTCAGCAGTCATTATGACAGCTCCAGGCCATCCAGGACTTCTTAGGGGTTGGATATACACTTTCTCTGTGAGAAAGCAGGAAGACTTCTACCATTTCTTTGAAATAGCCTTGCAGCTTTGGAATTTAGGGCAGTCATTTGGAATTCAGTTTGATTTTTACCTTGTGTATCTTTACTCCTATGTAGTCAGACCTCTGGGGTTTACTGGCAGAAGGTACAGCAGATACTTTATTTCATAAAGATGAATTTTTTAATATGTTAAACTAACTTGTTTCTGTTTTCTGTCTTTTGAGGCTCTCCTAATGTCTCCTTTCTCTCAGACAAGAGAACCTACCTTTAAAGTTAAAAAACACATGAAATCTGTCAATATCTATTGTCTTATTAATGAATAAGACTGAATTTTAAGTTTTATTTTACATTTTATATATTGTCTACATATGTGATAAAACCCTGTCAAAATCATGTGAAAATTTCAAAG